>NC_060274.1:43307104-43307265 GCF_021613505.1 Equus quagga | reverse complement strand
GGTGAGCATGAGGACAGTAGGGGACACGGAGCATGAAGGCAGTGAGGGGACGCTGAGCATGAGGACAGTAAAGAGACAGCATGAGGACAGTAGAGGACATGGAGCATGAAAGCAGTGAGGAACACTGAGCATGAGGACAGTGAGGGACACTGAGCATGAGG
>NC_060274.1:43256878-43307094 GCF_021613505.1 Equus quagga | reverse complement strand
GGACACTGAGCATGAGGGCAGTGAGGGACACTGAGCATGAGGACAGTAGGGGACAGTGAGCATGAGAGCAGTGAGGGACACTGAGCATGGGTATAGCGAGAATGCACTGAGTTTGCTGAAATTGGAAGAAGGCACCCGCGTGTCCTGGGGACGGTCATGGCCTGCAGGGTGGGGTGCAGTCTGTCCCTCTAGGTCAGGTACTTTGGGATCCTGGTTTACAAGGGGGAGGATGGGCTCACACAGCGCAGTGGCTTTGGTCCTGGCTGTGCTGCCCTGCCAGTGCTGTGGAGAGCCAGGAGTCCCCACAGGGAGCAGCCAGAATACAATAGCCTTGGCTGCAGGCTGTGGCCCCCGTGCCCTCTGAGGGTGGACAGGCCTTATCCATGTGATTGACTTTCCCTGCCCTCAGGACAGGGCCAGCCAGCCTCCCCCAATGGGGACAGGTGTCCCTGCTATCAAAAAGCACGTTCTCTCCCTTGTCCTGAGATAGATCCGGAGGACAAGGGGTGGGTGTTCCAGAAGCCAGTGTCTGCCCTGGAGACAGTGGATGGCTGCATTTTCAAAACACATGTGTGAAGTTGGAGGATGGAGCCCACGTCTGGCCTGTGGAAAAGCGTAGACCAGCCTTTCCCTGCTTCCCTCCTGCGTCCCTGGTTCCATGTGTTCCCATCGTGCCAGCCCGTCCCACAGGCTGCTCCATCTGCCCGTGGGCGCTGGCCAGTGACTTAGGTTACAGCCCCCTCGCACCTCCCAGCCCGGCCCTGGGCGGCCTCCTTATCTCCATCAAAGCAGCTAATCTTTACCCTCAGCGACAAGGCCGTTATTGTCCTCCTTATCAGCCCCCTCCCATGACAAAGGGGCTGGCGGCAGGTGGCCCCACTGATGGCTGACTTCCTGCAGCCTCTGCCCCAAATGCTCTCCTCCAGAGCGGCCAGTGCAGGAGCCCAGGAGGCTCCGCCTGCTCCCGAGGACCTGCTGCTGTCCCCCGCCACCGGTCCCTTGCCACGGCCTGCTTACCGGCAGGGAAAGCGGCGTGGAAGCCCCCCAGGTCGTCTGCCTGTGTCCTCGGGGCTCTGCGTCTCCAGGACTTCTGCCTGTCTCGTAGAGGGGTCTGCCCGCCAGAGCCTGGTCTCCCTCCTGACCCCTCACCCTGGCAGTCGGCACACGCTGAGTTCCACTCCACGTTCCCTGCCGCCTCCCCTGCTCCCTGTCCCCAGCGAGCTGGTGAGACTGTCGCCTGGGGCTGGGGTCTGGGCAGTTCCTGCCTTCACACCGGGGGGCCCTCATCGGGGCAGAGCCCCCTGCAGAGTGGCTGGGCCGGGGGTCTCCGCCTGGTTTTGGGAGGAGGGCCTTTTTGAAAACTCGGAAGAAAGACGCCCGTGGGTGTCTTGTACAGTTCCTGAGTTAAGAGCCCTTGGTGGACACCTCTCCCTTCCCCACACATATCTGAATTTCGTCCTCTGACCATCGAAGGTGGAGACAACGAACCCCCAGACCACTGACTGAGGCGTACAGGGGGCGAGTCTCATCAGGCCAGAGGGGCCTGGGCCGCTGTGGAAGGTGGGCCACGGGCCTGGTAATTCTGAAGTGGGCCGGGCCCGTGTTTCAGGGGTCCAGGAGGCAGCCTGTGTCCGGCTGAAGGAACTGGGATCCAATCAGGGCAAAGGCGGCCCCCCACTTGTAAGCTGGGAGGTGCTGTGCCACCTGGACAAACTCTCCCCTCAGCTCTCCTCAGTGTCCAGTCTCTGAAGTGAGAGGGACGTGTGTTAATTTCTCAGGCCCCTTGCTGCTCTGACGTTGTCCTTCCTTTTTCTTTACTAAGTGTGCTCAGGTCCTGCCTGAGCCCTGCTTGTCCCTGAGCGGTGTGTGGCTCTGGGCTGGTTCTGAATGTCAGGGCCTCAGCTCCTCGCAGGCCAGGCTGGCCACACACCGAGGCAGGGACGGCCTCCTTGCTGTGTCCCCTCTCCCCAGGAAGCCCGTGCTTTCTGGGGGCAAGGCCAATCCCGTAGGATTCCATATGCCATCCTTATGTATTTGTTTTATTTTGTTTGTTTTTTATTCCATGACAATTATCTGTCTATACATTTTAGCCTTTTATAGTCCTTGATACCTCAAAGGCAAATGGTGTATGAAAATGCACTTGTGTTTTCTCTTTGATCTCTGAGGACGTTGACTTGTCTAACAGCTTTTTATTTGCCCTTTGTAGGTATTGAACCTTTCGGAAAAGAGATATGACCTCACAAAGCTTAACCCAAAGGTACGGACCTTGGGCCTTGATGTTCTGAGTTACATAGACTGGCGGTGAGGCTTCTCCAGCTCACCAGCAAGAGTGTGTTGCGAGTCTTTGTGGAGTGTGCCTTGATGAGAGGTATTAGGAACTGTTCATATCCATGGGTTATTTTTTTAAATTCATTTTCTGTTAGTCTGAAATAATCATAATTTCACAGGAAGTTACAAAAATAGTACACAGAGATCCGATGTGCCCCTGACCCAGTCTCCCTTAATGGTACATCTTGCATAATTAATAGTAAAATATTAGTGCCAGGAAGTTGACCTTGGTTCAGTCCACAGACCGCGTTCAACTTCCACTGGGTGTACATGCAGCTGCGTGTGTGTGTGTGGTTCTGTGGCATCTCGTACCATGTAGGTTTTTGTCACTACCACCACCCTCAAAGACAGAGCGTTTCCACCCCGGGGATCTCCCTCCTGTCGCCTCTGTACAATTGTCGTCCTCCATCCATTATTCTTTTCACTAGTAAAGATTTAGCGGGAAATTTTTAAGATTGCGTAAATGTAAGTTATGGCATATGTGCTATATATATTCCATATGTTGGAATATTTTGCAGCCATTAGAGTAAAAAAAATAGTAACTTGATGAATTGCCTGTTTTAACAAAAGCAGAGTATAGAATTTATGTATACTAGCGTCTCAACTCTGCTAAATGTACATAGAGAGTCTAAAGGATTCGTCAGAATGTTATTGCCTCATCTCTCAGAGGTGAGAGGGTGTGACCTTTTCTGCTTCCTGGCAGTTTTCTGAGTTTTTCCATCCTTTTACACTATTTGCATTGCTTTTCTATTAATCTCTGCCTTCTCTCCCCACTTAAAACGTCTGCCACTGTAGGTGTTAGACTGGGGGTGTGCGTCAAGTTGCTTAGAGTTGCTGATTTTTGTACACAGACCCACTGTGCTTCTTCTCATGTGATCAAGACTTTCTTTGTTCCTGTTCCCAGTTGTGAGCAAGGTTTGAAGGCGCTTCCTCCCTGGGGGGCAGGTCCCTGTCCTTTGAGGAGTGTGTTTCTCCCAAGCTTGCACAATCGGCCTCTCTCTGAGACTTTGTCTGCACCATGCGTGGGGGAACAGCTCGCTGCATTTTCCCAAACTGCGATTTTAGTCTGAATGGAGGAATTTTGGCAGGAGCTTGGGCCAAGAACTCCTATTTCAGATCTTGCCAGGCCTTGGCCCCTCCCTGGGAGCCTTGCACCATTAGCGGCTCCTGAAAGCCCTTCTGGAATTGTCATTCCAGCTGCAGAAGAGCAGATAAGACCCAGGGACAGAAGTCTCAAGGGGGCAACATAATCCTTCATAGTTTTCTTTCCAGTGAAGGAGCCTGGCCGCAGTTCCCATGAAGTTTTGGAAAAGGAACACGCAGTGTCTTTCTTTACTCTCGAATGAAATATTTTGGTAAATGAGAAGAGCCATCGTGAGAAGGCCTCAGAGGCCCTCCAGAGATGATACCAGGAAGCCCCTTCTCTCTCTCGTTGCAGATTCTGGACGTGGGCTGGCCAGAGCTGCATGCGCCACCCCTGGATAAGGTGTGCACCATCTGCAAGGCCCAGGAGTCCTGGCTGAACAGCGACCCCCAGCACGTGGTCGTCATCCACTGCAGGGTGAGCCCCGCCTCCACGCTCAGGGGTCCAGTGGGACCACCTTTTCACTCCAACTTCCAGCTCTGTAGGCATTTGTGGTTAGGTTTTCATACTTGACCTTAAAAACAAGAGTCATCCCACCTCCCAGAGTTTGGCTTCAGAGTTTATAGGATTGAAGTCCCTGAATGCGTAGCTGGACATTTTGAAATGAATGAAGGATACCAATAAGAGTGAATTCTTTCATTTTCATGCATTTTGATTTTTCAGGGAAAGTCCTCTTTTAAAAAGAGAAGAGCATGGTTACAATACACGGCCTTGGACTTCCGGTGCTGCTGAGTCATGGTTATTGATTGACTTGAGATTGGGGGCAGGATGCTGAGGCAGCAGGCAGATGGTCCTTTCCATGCCCACCGCCCAATGGGGACGTGACATGTCCACCCTCCCGGGGTGGCTGTGGGCTAGCTTTGGAAACGGTGGCGCATCGTCCTGGCTGCCCAGGCACACTTGTCGGCTGGGCATTGTCCTGGCTGCCCTTAACCTGCTTTGTATCCTCCTCCAACCCCCTGGGACACTTCCTCTGACATCTCCTGTTTCTCAACGTCTCTGGATTGTTCATAGGCTCTTCCTGTACTATCTCTGATTCCTCAAACCTGATTGGTGCTGAAGGGGAGTGAACAGGAGGCAAACTGACTGAGGGGTAAAGCATGTGGGCTTACCCCTCGGTAAGACACTTGTAGTACCCGAGGACAGGGATTTCCCCAGACACGCCTTGAGCAGGTGCAGCATGTGGGAGGAACACTGTGGGAAGGGAAGGTGCTGTGGGCGGGTCTTGGTCCCAGAAGGAAGGGGCTGCGCCCTACTTTGTGCATTGTACACTCCGTTCTTATGACCATCAAAGCATCTCAAAAATATTGACACTTCCTCCTTGAAGTGTTTCTTCTTTCACACGCAGAAGCCACACAAAAATCCTTTGTATTATGGCACTTAGTTTAAAAGAACCTTCCTTTGGTTTATATCAGACTTTCTATATTACTTTCCTATAAGAGCACCAAGAGCTGCTTGTATAATGATGGATGTAAGCCAGCTCCTGACGCTGACTAAAGCTTCTGCACTCATGCATTTGATGGGCGCTCGGTGTGGAGGAACACGCCTCCGGTGCACGAATGCCATTCGCTTCTCTCTGTTTCTCTTTTCTCACATCTGACTTGATTACATTCTCCCACAAACAGCAGGTACTCCCATCAATTTTCTTATCAAATTTTTTAAGTTAACCTGGGCTTTTTCAAAGATTGAGTTATATTAAGGAGCTTCTTCTTAAATTTGTGCTTTGGTGCAAACTTAAAAAAATAAGAAGAGAAGGTTTTGTTTTTTTTCCCCAATTATTGTGTTTTCCATCAGGCGCGGCCTGATGATTTAGATGCAGTGAAGATGATCCTGATGGGTCATTGCTGCCTAGCATCACTTCCCAAGCCTTTCCGAGCCACATTCTGTAGCCCAGGGGTCCCAGAGCAGCAGCAGAGCCCGACCCTATGAGAAACGCAGGCCTGGCCCACCCAGCCCTGCTGCCAGCAGTGTCTCCAGAGGATTCTGGCACACTCTGGACCTTGAGAAGCACCCCGTCACCATTTATTCCATTTGGGTTGTTCACTTCAATTTTGTAATGAACTGAATTATAATATTATTTACAACATCTGGGTCACAAGTGACGAGCTTCCTGTGTAGAGATCTCCAGAACGCGTGCTATTCCTGAGCCACACCTGGCTCTCAGGATGAGTCTTGTTGGTGGGATTAACTAGGAACATGTTGAAACTTCTCAAAAAAGGATTTGCTCATCTCCTGCACTATTCTAGTGACACGTGAACCATTTCCAAGACGTTCTAGAAAACATGCCCTAAGAGAAAAGCACTCTTTTAATTTGAACTTGATGTCGACATTAAGAGAAGGTCATTCAGGGGCTGGCCCCGTGGCCGAGTGGTTAAGTTCCCGCGCTCTGTTGCAGGCGGCCCAGTGTTTCGTTGGTTCGAATCCTGGGTGCGGACACGGCACTGCCCATCAAACCACGCTGAGGCAGTGTCCCACATGCCACAACTAGGAGGACCCTCAACGAAGAATATACAACTATGTACCGGGGGGTTTTGGTGAGAAAAAGGAAAAAAATAAAATCTAAAAAAAAGAAGAGAAGGTCACTGAAAATGCTGCAGGGGCGAGATTGCTGACAGTTGCCAGAACCTGCGAGCTCTGCAGAATGTGCACTTCCTTCCTGACATGCCAGAAATGACTGACATTGCTGGCCTGTCTTGGCCTGGAGGGCAGACCCAGTGCCAGACTGCGATGTCCCTGCTCTCCTGTTTGATGCAAAGGGTGGTATTTGTGTGGGTTTGCCTCAATCTCCCCTCTTAACCATCCACCCACTGGTTACTGATTGAGCAGAAATAGCCTACGGTCCTCCTGGAAGGTTTCATCCTCCACACCGTTTGTTTTTGAGTGGGTGGTGAAAGACGCCCACAGCAAATTGTGCAGTCAGCGATTCTGAGTTATTTAAGATCAGATGAAAACTTCAAGTCCTAAAAAATGTGGCTTACACTGTAAGACTTCATAGCCATAAATGAGCAACTGCTGGGAGACGGCAGTGGTGAGCACCACCATGTGTGCCCGATTTGGCAGCGGTGTTCACTTAGGTGGATTTATGCAAGAAACGTACCAGTAGCTGCCTGCACTGAGTATCTGCAAGCACACATAGGACCTCACAGGACGGAGAGAAGGGTGCCTCTAGGTGACATTTATACGTGATTGTGGGTCTTTCAGAACTTTGACTTGAATTTCCTCAGTCGTCCCTTTTTGAGAATAGACTTAGGGGTCTTTATGTTGCTGGCCTTTTGTAATTTTATAACAAGGTTGCTAAGTTTTCTTGAAAGACCTGGGCAGTAAGCACTCTAGGCTTTGAGGGCCCTACCATCTTGCCGTAACTTGCCGTTGCCAAGTGGAAATAGCCCCTGACGTACCTAAACAGGTGGATGTGGCCCTGGTCCAGTTTAACTTTATGTAGGGACACTGAAATTTGAACTTCATATGATTTTCATGTGCCATGGAATATTATGCTTTAATTTTTCTTCAACTGTTTAAAAACATCATAGTAACTCTAACTTACAGGTTGTAGGGATGCAGGCAGAATGCAGAAGTGGCTCATCGACTGTGGTTTGCTGACCACTGTTCTAGGTCATGGCAGTATGTTCTAGAAGGTTTGCTGACCGCTGTTCTGGGTGAGGGCAGCCTGTCATGTAGCTGTGGTGCTTCAGGCTCCTTCTCTTGTTGGTACTGTTGGCTCGTGGTTCCGGCTGGGTGGCCCGGTCTGGGCTGTGTGTGTCTATGATTACAGATTGAGCACCGCATTTTCCATAATGCTGCTGGACAGTGGTCCCCTGGGTGTGACCAGGCAGGGCTGGTTGGGGGTGCCAGCAACATTGCAATGCTGCCAGCACGCTGGAATCTGCTGTCCTGCAGCTCTGGACTTTGGGCTGTGTGCAGCCCTCAGAGCCACAAGCCTGTGGAGGTGTTCAGTCTCTGTCATCTGGGTCATTAAGTCATGCTAATTGCTCCCACCCTGGCGTAGTTTCTTCCGACCTCATTGGGAAATGGTGAATTGACTGGCTGCCTCTGTGCAGAGCTGCCCTCAGGGGAGTCCACGGATGCCCCAGGCAGCACTGCTCCCGCCGTGGGCACCCGGTGTGTGCAGTCCCTGCGACAGGGTGCTGCCGTCCCCCGGAACAGGGACAGGACGTGGGGACGCTGGCTTCCCCTCCAACACAGGCTCCTTGGCATCCTCTGAATGAATGAATGTTTTCCTGTTCTAATTACATCTCTGCCATGGGATTCGAGAGAAAATCAGTTCCTCTTTTTGTCTCCTGCAGGGTGGAAAGGGACGCATCGGAGTGGTCATTTCATCCTACATGCATTTCACCAACGTCTCGGCCAGGTAGGAGGGAAGCATCCGTGCTGCTGTGGCATTGGGAAGCTCCGAGACTGGGCGAGGGGGACGCTGGAGCCTGGGGGCTGGCGTGGAGGCCGCGGCTTGGCTGACCCGTGCCCTCGTGCCCCTGGTGCCTAGAAACCTAGCTCCAGCTAAGGGTTTACCCTCATGAGAAGGACATCTTCCTAGGTGTGCGGCTATGTATGATTCATGCTGAAGACTTCCATGCACACATCGAAAATAAAGTGAGCACACTGCCGTTCTCCAAGAAAAACAATAGGGATAAACGTTACTGTTGTTAAAATCATGAGCAGGGCTGTCTCGTTGAATACCTCACACCCTGTAAATAGTAATGGCCACGGCTGCTGCGTTCTGCATTCACTGGGCCTCTGGGAAGCACTTTGCATATTTCCGTTTTCTCCCTCCATCCTCCTAAGTAACCCAGGAGGCAACTATCATCACTCCCACTTTACAGATGAGGAAACTGAGGCTCGGCAGAGTTAGGCAGCTTGCTCATGGTCTCACAGCAGGCGAGCCCCGTGGGGAGCCAGGTCTGGTCCAGTTCTCAGGAGGTGGAAGAGTAATTGGGGGACTTGGGAGCTGCCACAGTGGGGGTGTGGGTGCTGCTAGCAGGAGGCCAGTCCTATCAGCCAGGCGCGACGGGCACAGCGAGGCCAGCGAGGCACTGGGCGTGAGCCAGCCCTCCTGGCTCTGGGGCAGCGCGAAGTGTGCCCAGATATACTTCCCAGAGCACACATCTCCGCTCACACTGAAATCCAGTTCAAAAATATCACTCTTTATGGGTTTTGCATCTGCATTGCCCTCTCTTTTCAATGGCCACTTTGTGAAGAATGAACTACTCCATTCTGGGGAAATATAAGCCTATTCATATTAGCCAATAAACCCTTTCCTTTCTAGCAGTAAGGGATGAAATTTGACTTTCCGAATGTTTTCTCTGGAAACAAATTGGGGAGCTCGTGCCTGCCAGGGAGGAAACCCAACCCCCCAGTGAAAATCATATCCCTTCTTGGTGATAATGATCGTTTGTGTATGTGCCAGACGAGTTGAGATTCCTGGTCACATTGAATCCCTCAACGGAGCCAAAGGCATTGGTGAGAGACCAGACTTTGCCTGGCGGATTCTGGACAGAACCCGCCCTCACGTGTCTGCCCGCAGCAGCGCAGCTCTGTCTGGGTCCCAAGTTCCATGTGCTGTGCGCAGTCCTGGCACTTGTAGAAAGTGCAGAGACTAAGAGGTTCATTCACTTAAAGCGCATCACTGACACTGTTTCTAAAAGCCCTCCTTTTTCCGAATAGTCAACGCATATCTCAGCTGCACGCGTCGGGTGATTTACACGAATCTCTCTAGGCCTCGGGGTCCTCACCTGGGACATGGGAGTGATGGTTGTGCCTCGTGGGGTTTTATGACAATTCAGTGTGTTATTGTACATAAGGCACTTGGAACAGCACCAGTACTCAGGTATCAGCTGCCACACTCACAGGAGTAACAGTATTAAGTACTTTTCAATAAAATGGAGTGACACCACGACACTTTTGTAACCTGCTTTTCTAAATTAGCACCCTTTCCTAAATGTCTTCCCTGACATCATGTAAGTGACTGCATGGTTCTTCATTTGACAAATAGAATATTACATAATTGAGCATTTGCTGATTTTGCCTAGCTAAAATCAGCTTCAAATGATTCTCCACTTGAAAGCATGCCGTGATAACAGATTCTCACATATGCGTTTTTGATCATTTCTGCTATCTGCCCCTTAGATGTTGTTCTCAGAAGTAGACTAATCACAGGGAGCACACATTTTTAAGGCCTTCGTCACAAACTGTGCTCCAAATCAAAACGCAAACTTCAAGTTGCAAAGTAGGAAGAAAATTCTTGTACCAGCCATAAAAGTAAGAGTTCAAGAAGGCAGAATCAGTGCTAATGTTATTATTACTAATAACAAGATTAACACTGCACATCAACATCGGCCAAAATGCATTATCAGCGTTTAATGACACAAGTGAATTCCAGAAAGAGGAATGCTTAACAGTGAATGGTGGATATGTAACTATACTTTTCTAGTTAAAAAACAAATGCATTCAATGTGTGAAATACTCCGTGTTTAAGTGGACCCTTCTGTTGTGACAGCCCCACCAGCCCAGCCCCTTATTCAGACAAGTGCAAGCTGTGAGTTATCCATCTTATAGCGTGTGGTGAAAGTCAGGTCACGCTAAATTTCATGTTGAGTGCTTGCCTTTGTCCTTCTGCCTCTCTCTGCATGTTCTCTTCTAGGTCCTGTGTCTGTCCTTTTTCTGCAGGGACACATACACATTCTAAGGAGAGGGCCCACACTTAGATCAGATTTTTCAAGGAAGCTTTTGGCTCAGACAAGTCTTAGTGTGGACTTACTAGTGTCAAGTTCCACGATTTATGTGGAGTCAGATCAGGAAAGCCCATGGATGCCCCATTGTGGGGTTTCCTGAAGACGCTGCTGGGTGCACTTGGGGGCATTGTGGAGCTGGGGTTTAGAGGCCCACAGGTTGTTGGAGAGTCACTTCACACACGTGACTCTGCAGCCCTGAGGCCTCGGATAGCTGTGCACTTCCTCCGGGCCACAGTGTTCTGACCCCTCTGAAGCCTGTGGATAGACAGGACTCCCTGATGTGGCCCTCAGGCCATCCCCTGTGGGTCCCAGACTCACTTCTTGGGCTTGATGAGATGTCCAGGAACTGCAGTGCTCCAGGCATGGCCCAGGACCCTCCTGACCTGACACTTGGGTCTGCCGGCTGCCCTCGGCACAGCCCACTGAAACCTGCCTCCTTTGTTTGGAGCCAGTATGGTAATGGGACAGTTAGGATGCCAGGCCTGTGCCACCGGTGAGAAATGGCTGCTGGGCGACTCTCCTGAGAGTGGTGGGTGGGGCGCAGCCAAGTGCCACACCCTGGGGCAGGGGTTTCCCATGAGATTTCAGACCCTGAAGCCCTGGCTTCCACTCCGGCCTGAGCATATTCCTGTGGGGGGTTTGGGGTCCAAGGAGAGAGGCTAAAGTGGATGTACGTGGCAGAAGCAAACAGTAACGCTCTTCTGGTTGCCATGGCTCAGCACAGCCACAGGACCTGTCCCCTGTCCCCCAGCTTGCCATGGCAGCCACAGAGTTAATGCTCTCTCTCTCTTTTTCTGCTTCCCCAGCGCTGACCAGGCCCTCGACAGATTTGCAATGAAGAAGTTTTATGACGATAAAGTTTCAACTTTGATGCAGCCTTCCCAGAAGCGGTATGTATCTGTCCTGGAGCAGAGTGAAAAGGCAAGTGAGGTTTTACATTTAAAAATGTAAGGACAGAAGAGGCACCTCCCCTGACCAGCTGGGAAGAGGAGGGGAGGGCTTGTTGTCCGGAGCGTGTGGGTGGTAGGGACCCCTGCCTGGCTCCACGTGGACCCCGACTCCCTTCCCACATGCTCAGCAATCGCATCCTCCATGCTCGCGGCGGGTTCCTTCCCTTTGCTCTGCTGGAACTGGGTTCTGTCTCCTGGACCAGAGGTCTGTAACAGGCTGGATCGTGAATGTTCTGGGCTTTGCAGGCCACTTGGTCTCTGTCACCACTAGTCTAACACAAGAGTGGCCCTCAGAGGTAGGAAACGAGTGAACTGGCTGTGTTCCAATAAAACTTTATCAATGCACAGGTTCCTGGTGGTAGTTGGCTGACTCCTGCAGTAGATGGTCAGCACCCGAGGCCAGGGGGTCTTTCTCTTACCTTGGCCTCCCCGGCCCACCTCCCCTTCTCTCCTGCCCTGAGTGTTCCTGGCAGATGCTGTGGAAGGGCCCTGAGGGAGCAGACTTCCTTTTGCTGCCCACCTCCAGGTGAATCCACGCTGTCACCCTGGCCCAGGTGGGGGAGGGTCAGGGTGTGTGGCAGTGAGAAGGGCCCTAGCCGCCCTCCTTCCAGACCCTCTTCCTCTGCGGGTGGTGATGGAAGCTAAGCAAGTAGTCACTGCATTTTCATTTTAAAGCAAACAGCAGGGAATTTGCACAAGAATTGCCAAGGCAATTGCCAAGATGGCTTTCCTGCCCCTCACATCTGTTTCTTCAGTGCCAGAGGGCTTGGCCAGCAGACGTGGGTGGACGGAAGATTCCACATCTAGGAGGCAGGGTCAGAGGTATGTTTGTTCAGGAGCTGGGTCTTGATATTTTGACCTGGGAAAGTGATTTCAAAGATTGCCAAAGGCGCACTTTTTCTTTTTGTTCACGATGTTTCCAGTGGCCAGGTCTGTTTGCGTTCAGACCCGGGTGCATTGACCGTGTGGGACCGTGGGTCTGAGCCTGACCGTGCCCTGCTCTGAGCAGTGGGCCCCGCAGGGAATGTGAATTGCATAAAAACAGTGTTTTATTAGTATTACAGAAACCCCCCTTATCTGAGGTTTCAGAGGTCCACTGGAGGTCTTGGAATGTATGCCTCGTGAATAAGTGGGGGGACTCTACACTTAAACAGCCCCTTGGTTCTATTTTGAACCATTAAGTGTCATTTCTCTTTTGAGCAGTTTGCAAAATGGTGGCTTTCCTAAGTGCTCCCGTGTGGGACGTGAGGGTAAACTGGGAGTAACCCACCCAAGGTGCTCAGCACACACCAGGGGACAATGTTTGCCTTGTTTCCTTCCTTTTTGTTTTTACCTTTTGACCCCCTTCACCCATCTCTTCCACCCTCCCACCTCTTGCAACCACCAATCTGTTCTCCATATCTTTGAGTTTGTTTTGTTTTGCTGTTTTTTTTTTTTTGAATTCCACATATAAGTGATATCATACAGTATTTGTCTTTCTCTGTGTGACTTATTTCACTTAGCATAATGCCCTCAAGGTCCATCCATGTTGTCTCAAATGGCAAGATTTCATTCATTTTTATGGTATTTTCCGTTGTATATATAGACCACGTTTTCTTTATCTGTTCATCCATTGATGGACACTTAGGTTGTTTCCATATCTTGGCGATTATAAATACTGCAGTGAACATGAGGGTGCAGATATTTTTTCAAATTAGTGTTTTCATTTTCTTCTAATAAATACCCAGAAGTGGAATTGCTGAATCATATGGCAGTTCTGTTTTTAATTTTTTGAGGAAACTCCGTACTGTTTCCCATAGTGGCTGCACCAATTTACATTCCCACCAACAAGGTTCCCTTTTCTCCACATCCTCACCAACACTTGTTATGTCTTGTCTTTTTGATAATAGCCATTCTAACAGGTGTGAGGTCATATCTCATTGTGGATTTGATTTGCGTTTCCCTGATGGTTAGTGACATTGGGCGTTTTTCAGGTCTTTTTTGGCCATCTGTTTGTCTTCTTTAGAGAAATGTCTGTTCAAGTCATCTGCCCATTTTTTTCGTTGGATTGTTTGGGGTTTTTTTTGCTATTGAGTTGTGTGAGTTCTTTATAGACGTATATATATCTTATTGGATATATGATTTGCAAATATTTTCTCCCACTCCATAGATTGCCCTTTTACTTTGTTGATAGTTTCCTTTCCTGTGCAGAAGTTTTTTAGTTTGATGTGGTCTCATTTGTTTATTTTAGCTTTTGTTGCCTTTGCTTTTTGTTGCCTTTTTTTGTTGCCTTTGTCAGATCCAAAAAATCATCACCAAGACCAATGTCAAGGAGCTTTTCCCTGTGTTTTCTTCTGGGAGTTTTATGGTTGCAAGTATTACAATTAAGTCTTTAATTCATTTTGAGTTGATTTTTGTGTGTGGTGTAAGATAGTGGTCCAGTTTCATTCTTTTACATGTAACTGTCCAATTTTCCCAACACTACTTATTGAAGAGATTACCTTTCCCCATTGCATATTCTTTGTGCTTGTGTTGAAAATTAATTGACCATATATGTATGGGTTTATTTCTAGGTTCCCTATTCTGTTACATTGATCTATGTGTCTGTTTATATGCCAATACCTTACAATTTTTATTACTATAGCTTTGTAGTATAGTTTGAAATCACAACGTGTGATGTCTCCAGCTTTATTGCTCTTTCTCAAGATTGTTTGGCTATTAGGGGTCTTTTGTGATTCCATACAAATTTTAGGATTGTTTGTTCTATTTCTGTGAAAAATGCCGTTGGAATTTTGTTAGGGATTGCATTGAATCTGTAGATTGCTTTGGATAATATCGACACTTTAACAATATTAATTTTTCCAGTCCCTAAGCATGGAAAATCTTTCCATTTATTTTTATCCTCTTCACTTTCTTTCATCAATGTCGTATAGTTGTCACTGTTCAGGTCTTTCAGCTCCTTGGTTACATTTATTCCTAGATATTTTGTTTTATTTTTTTGCAGTTGTAGATGGGATCATTTTCCTGATTTCTCTTTCTGATAGTTTATTATTAATGTATAGAAATGCAACAGATTTCTGTATGTTAATTTTGTATCCTGCAACTTTACTGAATTCATTTATTAGTTCTAACAGATTTTTGGTGGCATCTTTTGGTTTTCTATATATAATATCATATCATCTACAAATAGAGACAGGTTTACCTCTTTTGTTCTGATTTGGATGCCTTTATTTCTTTTTCTTGCCTAATTGCTGTGGCTGGGACTTCTGGTGCTATCTCAAATAAGCGTGGCAAGAGTGGGAACCCTTACCTTGTTCCTGATCTTAGAGGAAAAGCTTTCCTCTTTTCACTGTTGAGTGTGAAGTTTGCTGTGGGCTTGTCATATCTGGACTTTATTATGTTGAAGTATGTTTCCTCTGTACCACTTCATTGAGAGTTTTTATCATGAATAGATATTGAATTTTATCAAATGCTTTTCCTGCATTTATTTAGATGGTCATGTGATTTTTATCCTTTCCATCCATCCAGAATGCTCAGCACATACCAGAAAAGAATGTTTGCCTTATTTTCTTCTTTTTATTCTTATTACTCATTGCATCTTTTTCATAGCATTGAAAGAGTTGGAAAAAGGGGAAAAAAGTCCCTTTAGCATGCCCATGGTTTTCATGTGTCGTTCCTGTCATCGCACACTTGAAGCTGTAGCATTCCCATTTTGTGACGATGATGTGGATTCAGTTTTGCATTCCAGGGCTAATGTCCCCACGCCCTTAGATCAGGACAGTGTCATCCTGTTTCAGAAGATGCTCACCAAATCATTACTGAGTAGGTAAACGACTGAGTGAATGCATAAGCTAAGTCTGGAGGAATATTTGAGGCCAGAAGAACTTTCGGTGACCGCATTTGTGGGGACAGATGCTGTGATGGGAGTCATCACTGTGCTCCTAAACACCCCCAGGGGGAGCTCTGCTGGCTATTTCAGGACCGAACTCAAGAAATCACTTCAAAATCAGTCCCGTGGTAAGAGTGAATTAATTAGCATGGAGTTTGTGGCCAAGAAGCTTGGAGCCTCAACAATGAGCCTCCTCTGAGCCTTTGTGTAATTAATACTGGGTTTACGAGCTCGCGAGGCAGGAGGCCTGTTTGACAGGAGGTGAATTCTCTCTCACTTTGTTCCTTACTCTTAAAAGCCACAGAACAGTTGGCCTACGGCAGGCAGCCCTGCCATCAACAACCTATTTCACATTGCTTGTTCCCAGCAGCATTGCTGTGTCCAGGGGCAGTCCCCTCTTTTTGCACCTTTCACCTTGAGCAAACCCTGAGTAACAGCTTGTTGAAGCCCTGGTGTGGGCCTCTGGAGGTGCTGGTGACCGCTGCTGTGCTGGAGGGTGCCATGAACTTGGAGGCCCTTTTGCTTTGATAAATAATTTAAAAAGTCCTTCTACAGTCTTAGTTGATCATCAGCATCGTGGAAGTGATGAATTATATGATCAGAGTTACTGACCTCCTTTTCCTCTCCACATTTCCTTTCTTTCCAAGAAGGAATCCAGACAGCAGCACACATTTCTTGGCCCCATTACTTTGAGTTTATTGGGGAGAATGACAGGGACAACTAACCTTTCCTGAGGGTGAGGGGCAAAGGAGACCCCTAGGAGGTCCTGGCGGGGGTCATTCCGGTGTCCTATGAGAGAAAGGGAAGAGAGGCCAAAAGTCTGGGCATGCAGAAACTAGGATGTCCTGGATATTTCTAATAGCTAAAAATTTCCTAACAGCATTATTTGGTTTTTGATAATTCTGTAATTTTTGACATGTGCCTTGGGTTTCTGAAAGAACACTTGAACACAAGGCAAGGAAGATGGGGAGCAGGTGTCTACATCCTCTCTCAAAAGGATCCTACTTGGGGAATGTGGCCATGTGGCCAGCAGGTTTCCTGTGCTCTGTGCCATGGTGGCGCCTCCCACACTTCCTCCTGCCCCGGCTTGCAGAGTGGACATGAGGAGCAGGGTTGTTCCACAGGGAGCCTTGCAGAATTGACCGGCTTGGCCTTCCCCTCTAGTCATGATGATCAGGGTGTTGGCAGTGTCCACTTGGGTGACAAGGCCATGTCCCCACCACAAGCTTGTTATGCACTCTCTCCCTAATGTCCATCCTTGCAGCCATCCTGCAGCAGAGGCCTGTTACTCTCCTGTTAGAGGCCAGGGAAGGGAGCGCTGAGGAGCATGAACAGGCAAGCTTGGGTCTCACAAACGGGGTAGGCTGATGGGGCCCAGCCCACATCTCCCCTGCGGCTGTAGTGGCGAGGGCTATGGAGGAGGTGGATTTAGGAAGGCTGAGGGACAGATGTGCAGTGACAGCAGCTCCTTTTACTTACAAAAGTAGCACTTTCATCTTGGCTTTTATATAATCATGTTTTCAGGGAGATCTGAGTTTATGTCAAGTGCAATTCTCCTGTTTAGGGAGATTTAGAGAAACTCCAAATGTAAATTTCTGCTTTGGCAAGTGGTTGTAAATAATTCAGTGAACACTGCAAATTTCAAGCTGCTTTAGAACACGAATGAAGCACATGTGCTTATGTTAGTCCCCAGGCAGCTAAATGTTCGTTTCTAAAACTTACTCGATAGTTGAGATGAAGCATGGAAAGCATCCTCTGCAGGGAGTTATTTTCTCAAAAGAAAGAAAAGATAGTGACAGGAAAATAATGGTGCTGTTTGAAAATAGGCTTCTAATCTGTGCAGCTGTGAGAACTGTGTTGCCTGGGTAGAAACTTTCTATTTTGGATACGATTGTTGTGATGGTCTTTAAGAGGGCACCTGACACCCTGTCATTCATTCATTCATTCTTATCTACCTTCTCTGCCGTAAGTAAATACCAGGTACACAGAGTTGAAATCAACCCTCTCCGTAATTTGCTGATGAAGTAATCATGAAATCCTTTCATTTGCTTTTGTTCCCTCTGATTTCCACCCGTGGTCTGAATTGTCTTTTCTTTGGTGAGGATGGCGGTTTCCAGGTCGTCTTGGGCGGACTCAGTCCTGTTAAATGTGGCCTGATGACCTGGCCTCTGACTCTCAGCTCCACACAGGTCATCTGACCACAGCCACAAGCACAGCTTCTATCTGCGGTGGACCGGGTTGCATTTATAAGGTGTCTGCGTAGGTGCTGATTTCTTTGGCCCTTAGAACACTGTTCTGTTTTCCAGGTCATACTCAGGTGGCTTCAGGTAGTGCTTCTCAGCCTGTTCGCCTGAGGGACTGATGAGGTTGCGAACGGGCTTTTGGAACAGCAGGATGAGGCCAGGCCAATGAAAAATTCATGAAAAAATTGGCATTTGTTTTACGATACAAAGGTTTTCTTTACCCCTACACCCCACACACTAAAGTACAATTGATGCACAGAGAGGTGATATGCTTAATTTGTGATGTCAAGAATTGCTAACACCTGTGACAAGCCCCCAGGGGCCAGGGGCGTGCCCTGGACCAGGAGCACACAGGCCTGTGGTAGCTGGTGGAACCGGGGCCACTGATGCTCTGCTGTAGGATCTGGAATTTGGGATTTGCCTGTAGTTAGATGCCTGCAGGACCTGGAAAAGGCACCAGAGACAGTGAGGGGCAATGTGCTGCCTTTACTCGAATCCCGGCCCTGCCTGGGTTCTGGGTCGTGGGCGGGGGGGGTCAGCAGACCCCTGGCTGGGCACGCAGAGCCAAAGGCCTCGTGCTGACCTCTGGCTCATCTGTGTAAACCCTCAGCCATACATTTGTGGTCATCACAGCTGGAGGGAAGGACAGGGGTGCTGTGTCAACTCTAACTACACACCTTACAAAAATCAATCTACGAATGACCTTTGTCATGTGTCCCCGTCTTGGGAGTGGGATGGTGTGGTGATGGGGTTGGGGTTAGGTTTTCTTCAATGACCGTTCTGATTGCAGTCCTGCTTATTCTAAGCCTTAGGGTAAACCTTTGCAATATCACAGAATCCGGAACTCTGACTTAGAACTTATGATTGTATTATATCCTGTGAATAAGGAACCAAAAAATGACTTTACTTCCACAAAGTTAGGCAGTAGACTTGCTGGAAAGTAGCATTTCATTAATAGAAAATACCCTGAAATAGAAATAAATTTTATTTTTTCCTTATTATGAAAGCATGTGAAGGAATAAGTTGCATTTTACGTTAACATTTTTTTGACTTTGATTCACCTAAAAATATGAATCTATATAAAGCGGATTTCTAAAAAATGCAGAGGAGAATTATATACCAAGAGCTTATAATTTTTTGTATTGGCTGAGCAATGGATTAGTCAGCCGTTTGTGGACCGATCTGGGAAGCTGGTGACTATTTGGAGCTGTTTCAGGAGGGAGGGCTTGCTGGTCGGGGTCCTGGGTCCTGGGTCCTGGGTCCTGGGTCCAGGGTCCAGGGTCCAGGGTGGAGGGCTACCGGCTCCTCCCTTTGCATCTCTGGCCCCGTGTGACCGCGAGGCCCTGCTCTCTGGTGTCATTTGCTGGGAGCTCACAGGGAAACAGCGTTCTGCTGTCACATTGACTGTCCTCACTAAAGGAAGCTACTTCTGTGCTTTCTCTGGCCACTGGGCAACAGTGCTGGCCAGGCTGTGTCAGCGGACATGGAGGCTCCATGGCCATCATGAGGAGCACAGGCTGATGACCTGGGTTGGGGGAGAGATGCCGCTCCCCCGGAGGGTGGCTGTTGGCCTCTCACAGGACTGTGGCTGTAATGAAACCCAGGTGGGCTCTGGGCTCGGCTGAAATCGGACTCCTCATGCCACCCCCAGCCAGGAGCCCCACGGGTCTCTGGGCTGCGGGATCCTCCACGTTTGCATGAAAATGCAGAACAGAAACTGACCCACCATGATGCCTGGTCATTGTGCTCCTTGGGCCCATGGGTGTCCAGGGTGAAGGACTGTCTTGCCCGGAGTGGTCAGTGCAGACTGCCTGAGCAAATGGCCAGGCACCCGCATGGTAGACATGCCAGGCTGGGCCACCAGCAAGCCTGACGGGCTGAGGAAGTGGATTGTCTGGTGACCAGGGTGCCCAGCTCTGGAGGAGGGAGGAGCTGCTGTCCAGAGCAGACAGTGACTCAAGGCCCCCAACTAAATGTCGGTGATGTCTTTTCCTGTGCTCAAAACCAGGGAACTAAAGAGCCCAGGAAATCTGCCGTGTGTAACATTTGAGTGATTAAAAGTAGTTGGACAATTCACTTGAATATTCCAATGTCTGCACACGATAGAGTTAAGGAGTCTTTTTATCAAGATGGAAGCTACCACCGGGAAGGCGTGTGGAGCCATCTGGTGGCCAGGCCCTGGTAACTGTGGCTCAGCCATCTGGCCTCCTGTGGCCGCCAGGGTTTCCATCAGGCCTCATGGCTTTGGGGAGGTTTCCTCCTATTCTGAAAGAGAAGAGATGCTATTTGCCACCAAGAAAATGGAAACACTGTGAAAGGTACCTAAGCCGAAGCATATGTTCCTTTCTGACATTTTCCTAAAAGGATGAACTATAAGTAGGGTTTTTAAACTTTGGTTTTAACATTTACCAGAAATTTCCTACTATTCAGTTTACTTTGTAGGCAAATTCAGCTGCTTGAAATAATGGACCACGTGTGAATTGCAGGCATAAATTAGAGCTTATGTAACGTAAGTGGGGCTGAGCCTGATGAGGGTCTCGGTCCAGGGCAGGGTGGGCCTTGGCCCGTGGGGCGTGGATGAGGCCGAGTGGCTGCAGTGTGGAGGAGCCTGTGCTGCACAGCCCTGTGATTCAGTCAGTGCTCCCTCCCTCTCCTGTGTGGCTCTGTGTAGGCATGAGAGATGCCTGTAGATGGTGGGGTCCTGCGGGGTTTTGTTTTGTTTTGGAGTCAGACCCTCCAGGAGGAGGGCGGGCCCGCGGCCAGGCGATGTCAAGGAGCATGGCAGGTCTACACCTACTTTCCAGGCACCGCCACCACATCTTGCCTCAGGACGACCCAACAAGGAAATGCTTCTAGTGTCGTAGAAGCTCCCCTCTAGCCGGCAAGTGCACACGCAGGGCGCATGCAGTCAGCGCGGGCGCCCAAGGCTGCGCGTGTTGTTCCGAGAGGGCAGGTCTTCCTCGCGCACGAGCGTGGATGGTATGTCCCTGTTGCCGGCCCACGTTCAGCCTGGGGAGTCCAGAGGTTCTCGATGGGGTCACATGCCCGGGGCTGTGGCTCTCCAGGGTGTGGGCCAAAGGCTTGGGTGCCGAGACCTGGGAAGAGCAGGCTGTTTCCTCGTTTCCCACCAGCCCCACCCGGGCTCATGGAGGGCACTTTGTGGAAGCTCTAAGCTGGCTGTCCTTGGCAGGTACGTGCAGTTTCTCAGCGGGCTCCTGTCGGGGACGGTGAAAATGAACGCCTCTCCCCTTTTCCTGCACTTCGTCATCCTCCACGGCATCCCCAACTTTGACACGGGTGGAGGTGAGTATCTTCCACGGAGCTCGTCTCCAGATTTGCGCCCTGTCCTGCGGCTGCAGCAAAGGAGCCTTCCCTTCCCTCCTGAGTGGGCCACGCCTGGGATCCGGTCCTTAGCCCTCCTGGTCTCTGACTGGACGAAGCCGTCAGAGTGTGGCGAGGCCAACTTGCACATGAGGGGAAGGACAGGTGGCCAGGGAGGGAGCAGACCCCTGCCCCACGAGCCCGGTGTCCCTTGCTCTGTGGTCCCACTCCACACTCAACTTCCACCAGCCTCGGAGGCAGCAGGCAGGCTGCTTGTCTCAGGGCACCTGCCTCTTTCTGTTTGCCACACTCTTGCTCGTCTGTACGGTTCCACATCTTTACAGATGGTTCTGCCTCTCTTTCAGTGTGTCGGCCCTTTCTGAAGCTCTACCAAGCCATGCAGCCCGTGTACACGTCAGGGATCTAGTAAGTACGGCTGCTTTCCTGGGGACTTCTGGGAGCCTGGGAGTGGGCCTAGCCCGGGAAGGGAGTGGGAGGGCTAAGGCAGGGGATGCCTGGTAGCCTGTGCCCTCTCCTCCCGCCCTGGCAGCGAGTCTTGCTGCTGTCATGCTGGTTGGCTCCATAAAGGGGCATGGGCACTGGAGCCTGGAGATAACAGAGGGCCAGGCACTGTGAGGAAGTAAACACGTGGGAGGGTCCTGTGACAGGGTTCGCCTCTTTCTCCCGTTTGCGTTTTAGACAAAGGGCAGACATACATCCTCAGAATTTGTACAAATTTCTAGACTCTTTTTGGTTGCCTTTTTTGTGTTTGGATAAGCATTTTATGAACATTTATAGAAAATGAATAAAGGTAAAAATGTTCTCACCACCGTGTCATCACTCAAAACGAGCTGTCGTCACATTTCTGGGCTCCTGCTCGACTCACGCATCAGTGATGGTGTGACCTTTGCACCCTCAGCTTATTACAGAAGCTGTGGCTGTCACACCCCTGGGATCCCCACTGTGTGTCCCACCAGGCATAGGCCCTGGGGTGGACCCTGATGTTGTTGTCAGGACCCTGCCTGGCCCGGTGGCCTTTTTGTACCTTTTAGACTCATTTCCATGGGAGAGAGTCTCAGGAATTGGATTCCTGGGCCAAGTGGGATATTTTGTGTAATTTCTGAGTTTTCAGTTGTAGGGTTCCTTTTATTGAAATATATTGTTTCCATGTCATCACGAAATTACACAATGATGTACCTTCTTGTTTATTCCAAAGCAACATTGGCCCAGAAAACCAAAGCAGGATCTACATTGCCATAGAGCCGGCCCAGCTCCTGAAAGGGGACATCATGGTGAGTGCCACAGCCTGTCCCTGCTCTCCTGGTAATCACAACTCAAAAAGGAAAACAATGTCATCTTCAGTAACACCAACCCGCTCACCCTCCAAAAACTTTAGGAAGAATGCAAAGTAGCCTTTACCTTAAGTCAGTTGATTAATTTTCTGAGTAAAGCTGTTTTAACGGAAGAGACAGAACAAATCGTTGGAGCCACTTGACATGTGGACTTGTGAAATTAAAGCCCTAGCTGGGCCACTGCACTTCCGAGGGCTCCCATTCCCTGACACACATGTAATGTGTGATCCTAACGTGATTGTAGGCCTGCCAGGAGTCGGTGTATACATAAAATATTTCTTTATCGGTCGTAGCCGAAGCGTGGGACGCAACTAGTGTATTGCAGGCTGGTTAACAATCAAAACAGTGGTTTCTCTGGACAGTTTGGATTCTTGGGTGTGCTGCTTCTTGGGTGAGATTAGCTGTTCTATTTTGCTGTTTATCTATCTTGAATATAGAAAAATGCATACATCTAACATAATTTTAGAGAAATCTGTCTGAAATAAGGTAAACTTTTAAGGCACGTGTGTGGCTTCCCACATGCAGAGTAGCTTTCACGTAATCCTTCCATGGCCAAGGAGGACACACTGCCCTAGGAGAGGAAGACTGTTAAGGAGTTGGCTTTTCATTTTATTATAAATATCTCATCCAAAGTTTTTGAGGATTCTCATTAATTTCCCCTAAAATTTTAGATTTTAAATCCCTTTCTCCGTGGTTGGTGAACTCTCACCTTGCTGCATTCTGCATTCTCACAAAAATCAGGTCAGTGAGGTTCATGAAGATAAAGACCTCTGGATACTCTCACACCCACTGCATCCCTTTGCACGGTCACTGGGGGAGGGGCCTCCTGCTTCCACAGCTACAGAGGTCTGAGTCCAGCTTTGCACACCGTCGTGAGAGAGGGGTCTGCAGGTCCAGAGGCGCACAAGGGGGAATAGACAGCAATAACACCAACAGTAATTTGGTCTAGCTATTTCAAGGCGTCACGCCGAGTACTTTGCAAACGTCACGTTCTTCCATCCTCGCAACGACCTCAAGATGAAAGAGCAGGTGTTCCTGTTTCATAGGTGAGAAAGCCCAGGTGTAGGGTGGTGGTTACACTTTCATAAGCCCGTTTCCTTAGCCATGGTGCTGCACAGCCCCCAAAGAAGAATGACCCGGGCATGCGAGGTTTCTGCTGGCGTTCTGCAGAGCAGCTCACGGGCCTTATGCCTTTGATTAGGAGGGACAGGACAGGGAAGGGATGCCTCTGCTCCTGGGCATCTCCACATCTTGGCCTGGGCGTGCAGCCCTTGGCTGTGTCTCCCAGGAAACCCTAGGATTTTTGGGCAAGGGGGCTAAGCAGTATTAGGCACCTGCTGTGTGCTGGGCACTGACAGGGGCTCTCTATGGCTGTGGCTTTGGTTTGCCCACCAGCTCTGTGCACTGGGTGTAGTATTCCAGCTTTAAAAAGAGAGGCCAAGAGAGGCTGGTGGAGTTAGGTCATGCACTAACCATCTGGCTACAGGCTATTGCTTTGTCCCCATGGCATTACACTTGGCACAGGAGAGGGCTTCACAGTCAGCATCTCCAGGCTGGGTGCTCCCTCTGGTCAGTGGTGAGTAGTTATGACTGAGTCTCTTTGTGATGACCTGAGGGAGATGGCTGAAACACTGAGATGTGGAGAGTGGCTCTCATGCCAGAAAGAGCACCGGGGGTGAGGGGCTCTCACCCCACCTGACTGTGGCCGGCTGTCTGCAGGCTCTTCTTGAGGCAGCGAGGTGTGGCTGGTCCAGAGGTGGGGGGCCCTAGTCTGCCCCTCCCCCTCCTTTCTCCTCCTTCCTCCATCCTTCCTTCTTCCTTCCCTCCCACTGTCTCCTCCCTCCCTCCTTCCTTCCATACCATTAATTTATTTATCTAATAGTCCCTTTTTGAATGTTTTGAGCTTTCTGAGTCTCTGTGTTGGGCCCTAGCACAGGAAGGAAGGGAGGGACGCAGTGACATCTTTGTCCTGGAGGAAGCTGTGGGGGAAGTGGACATTTCACAGGAGGGGGATCTGCAGAGCTGCGCACCCAGAATGGGCGGTGATGGACGAGGTGGGTGGGTTGCAAGGGTGCAGGTGGAAGTGCCCTCTGAGTTGGGTGGGAAGCACTGGGGCTGAGGGCATGGCAGTACCCAGGCCGTGAGGCGCCAGAGGGTGGGCATGTGTTAGGATGTCCTTGTGGGAATTAGTTGTCCTGGGAGGTTGAAGCTAGGCGCTGAGGGCTTGGAGGTTTGTGTAGCTTTCTTTTGGGAAATGTTACTGAAGCTCTTTCCAGTGTCCTGAAAATGCAGTGAATCACACCTTGAGGTTAACCCCATAGGAAGGTGAATTGGAGGAATAGGGAGAATGGGGGGACAGAAGACTTGGTCTCTGAGTGGGAAGAACGAAGTCCTGCAGGTGTACGTGAGCGACAGCAAATTGGGAGTGGTGGTCCTCCCTGAGATTGATGCGGCCCAGGGGCATCACGCAGTGGTGACTGGCCTTGGTCACATGTCTGGGCTCCAGCCAGGTCTACGGCTTAAAGGGTCTGGGTGGCTCAGACAAGTTGATCTGCCTCTCGGAGTTTAAAGTCTTCCTTCTGCTACTTGAGGACCATACACAGGGTTTGTGAGGATTAGGTGAGCGAGGACAGCTGGCCTGGGGTGAAGCCCACACTGATGTGAGCGCGGCTGACTGTGGCTTGGCCAGGGGATGGCCACTGCCTCCACCCCTGGAAGACCCCTGGCAGGCCCCATCCTATGTTCCCCGCCGCTGTCCCAGCCCCTTGGCAGGCACCAGGGCCTGAGCCACGGAATGCATTTGAGCGGGCGGGATGGGGTCATTCGGAGGGGACGTGGGCGTTGAGGTTTGGCCTTTGGTAACAGGGAGGCAGGTCCGGGAATGGGGTGGGGCGGGTGGAGAGGAGTGAGGTGGGTGAAGGAGGCGCCGGCAGACGTGCTAGGACTTGGCTCCCACGTGCCCTGGGCATGTGGCGAGCTCATGGAGCTGTGCGCTGCTCCAGCAGGAAGGCTTGGTCCTGTGTGTTTGGGACGCTGCTGCCTGCACTGTCCTTAGATGAAAAATGGTGCCTTCTGGGCATCCACAGCCACATGAAAGGTGCCTGTCTCGGCGAGTTTGTGGCCCACGGATTAGATCCACTGACTACACAGGCCACTCGCTGGGGCGTCTGGCACTTCCATCTTCCATCTTTGCTGCTGCAGGCAGCCTGTAGGGTGATGATTTGTCCCTTCTCTGAAAATTTTATTTCCAGGTCACACTTGTGAGTCTGTTCAATGCCTGCAGAGGCACTCTGAAAGACGAGCTGCAGATGCGGGTGCTGGGCCAGCGAGCATGCGCTGAGGGCCTGTGGCTAACTCTGGAGATGAGCAGCGCCGAATGGGGAGGTGAAGGACAGACACAGCGGGGCCTGGGGGCTGATGGTCTAGAGCCCTTGGGGTGTTGTGTGGACCCCCGTCTTGCAGCGCTGGGGAGCTCGTGGGGTCCTGAGCTGGGCTGGAGGGTCCTTGAGGCTCTGTGAAACATGGAGCACAAACAGGGTTGTCGAGGGGAGAGAGGACCCCACAGTCATGGGGAGAACAGAGAAGTGGGTGAAGCAGCAGACCCTGTGAGGGCTGGCGTGGGCGCTCAACCAGACCCTCTGCCTCCTCCTGGTGTCTCCCGCCAGCCTGGCCTGGGACAGATCTCTGGGTCTCCTCTGCCAGCCTAGAGGACGAGCTCCTCCTCCCTGTGGGCACCAGTGTTCCCTCCTGCTCTCTTGTCCAGGTTTCAGGAAAGCATAGTTTTTGCCCAACTGCCCCTCCCTTCTCCTCTCATCCCTCCACCCACCTCACCTCCAGTCACATTCCAGAGACCACATCACTGGAGGCCGCATCACCAAAGACTGCCTCATTTTGGTCTTCTCTGTGGCATTCACCATCACGTGCACTCTTTCTCTTTGCTGGAGCATCCTCTTCCTCAGTGCCAGCCTGTAGCCCCTTCCTCTTCTCCTGGGCATCCCTGGGAACCTCACCAGCTCCCTGGCAGCTGTCTCTGAGCTGGTGTCCTCTGGGCTTCCATCTCTTCAGGGTACTTCTCTTCTTGCCTCTCTGCCCCTCCTTGCTGGGTCCAAGACACCCCTTATTCATGTCTGCCACCAGTGCTCCAGCCCCTGGTTCACACGTTGTGTCTTCCAGCCCACTAGCATCCATTATGCTGGTTTCTGGGGCCCTCCCCACCCCTGCCCCATGCTCTACCTGTGAGCTGCGCCCTACTATGGCATCTCTGTGGCACCACATTTCATTAGTCTTGCAGATTCTCCGCTCGGATGTGTCCTGAATCCTGCTGCTGTGACACGTGAGTTCCCTCCCTCCTGCCAGGGCTGCTGTCCCATGCAGTGTGACCCCCACTGAGCACGGCATTTCCCTACTGCAGACCAGCGTCCTCCCCATGGGGAGTGAGGTCCCAAGCTCCTCCACATGGCATACGAGCTCCTTGTCGTTTATCCCCAGAGAGGCTATATTATCTGTCATGTTCTTCACATGGCCCAAGGGCCCTTTCCTCTGGGTCTTCCTAATGCTGCCCACTCATGTCGCCCACATCAGACGTGGGTGTCTGTGCTGCTATGATTGGGGCACATCGCTGTGCCCTCCTGTGGGCTGGTCCGTATTTGATGCTCCATCATGATAGGTGCCTCCATCTGCCTCCCCAAAGGATGCTGAGCCTTTGAGGCAGGGCCATGTCCTTGTCAAAGCCTCTCCAGAGGTGGCCACTGTGCTTGTCAAGGGTGGTGGCTCAGCTTTGCTACCAGCTGATGGGGCGGGTGCTGTGCCCAGCACACCGTCATTGTCCCCACTTTACAATCCAGAGCCCACAGCTGAGGGAGAATCCTGGACAAGGCCACACCCAGCAAGCTGGCCAACTGGGTCTCCACTAAAAGCTGCCTTGTTAGCCTCTCCTGGGGCTGCTGGTCCCCTGGGTGGGTAGGGACAGCCTGGCTTGATGAGCCATGGGCGATGCTGCAGCCTGTGTATTCCAGGTCCACCTGCGTCAAAGCAGAAGCCAATGTGTGTGAAGAACGGTGGAGAGTTCTGGCATCCAAGCATTTTCTAGCCGTGGCGTCTCTCGGAGTGAATGTTTTGTGCCATGGAGGCACCCTATCTGAATTTTTGTTTCTGTTAGAAATGCTGGCAAATAGGATCTCCAGCTCTTGTCACAGATGCTGGCCTTGATAAAACACTGCCCTTCTTGCCCCTTTATGCCTTCCTAACAGTATTTTCAGGATGTTGTTATTATTTGATTTATACTTACTGTGTTTATGGTGCATTTTTGTACACTCTGCACTTATTTTCTGCAGCATTATCAGATAGGAGGAGGATGATGTGGGTTGCAGCTGAAAAAAAAGGTGTTTTTCCATCACATGGGGCAGTTTTTCCTTATGCCATTCACAGAAATGATTACCTAAGAGGTTTGGTTCATTTATCTATCGCTAAGGAGCCCAGAAGTACTTTTAACCTCTTGTATGAGTTTCCCGGGGCAGCCATAACAAAGTCCCATAGACTGGGTGCCTTAGATGACGGAAATTTATTTCTTCATGGTCCTGGAGGCTGGAAGTCTGAGATCAGTGTGTTGGCAGGACTGGTTCCTCCTGAGGCCTCTCCTTGGCATGTACACAGCTGTCTTCTCCCTGTGTCCTCACTTGGTGGTCCCTCTGTGTGTGTCTGTCCTGATCTCCTCTTCTAATGAGAACACCAGTCACACTGGATTAGGGTCCACACTGATGACCTCATTTTACTTTAATCACCTCTTTAAAGACCCTATCTCCAAATATAGTCACGCTCTGAGGTCCGGGTAGTTAGGGTCTCAATGCATGAATTTTGTGGGGACACAATTCGACCCATAACCCATGTGTTCGTTAAATAAACCTATTCCAGAATAAACCTATTCTAGCAAGATTCATAGTGAAGTTGAGCACCATTGTCATCTGGTACCTTTGGCAATGGCTTGTCACCAGCATTCATTCATTCCCTCATTCATTCATTTCTTCACCACAGCAGGTGTCCTAAGCAGGTAGTGTTGGGGATGTGACAGTGAATTACTCGCACATCCTACTCCCAGGTGTTTGGATTCCAGTCATTGAGTGAGGTGAGCAGGTGGGTGACTCTTGTGCAAGGAGAACTTGGTGTGTTTGTGTGCACACAGAGGGAAGAGTTGAAGATTCATGGATGGGAGAGACGATTCCAGCATGTCCGTGTCCAGGGAGGAGAGGCTCTGAGGGGGCGCTGACCCCCCCATCATAATCTGTGGGTCCATGTTGTGCTGCAGCTGGAAATCCCAGGCTCCACCTGAAAATGACCTCAGGGATCAACATGAGGAAAAAGGCCACAGACTGTCCCTTGGTGTTGGCACAGTGTGCCTAGAGTGCAGCGTGGCCATCTCCCCTCCTACTGTGCAGGGGGCTCTGGTTTCCTGAGTCTCTGTGAGGCAGCAGGAGCACCCAGGCCCTCCTCTCCCACCTCTCTCCAGCTCCCCATCACCTGCAGGCGACACAGGCACCTCCGCTGGGCTGGGCCCTGTCCGTGTATTTTGGTGGGTTGTTGTGATGAGCACCTCTGTGTATTCAGCGGGCACTCCTTAAGTCGAGAAAACTGCAGGCAGGCGTTGAGTTCAGGGCCTTTTCTTGTTAAGGTGCACATATGCAGGCATTTCCATTTTTCATCAGGAATTTGGCAACAGTTGTGACTTGGAAAGAATCCGAAGGAGCAGAGGACGCTTATAGGTTCACCTCCGACAGCTGCAGGGGTCGGGTGCCTCTCTGTCGGCTGTTTGCCAAGCCCCCTCTATGCTCTGGGAGGTGGAAGGTAGCTCCTAGGTCTGGCTCGCCACCCTTGGTCATGGTCCTTTGAGAATGCATCTTTTCCTCTTTGATTTTCCCTCCTCGGTTTTGGTAAGTGTCAGCTTTGTGCACAGATACATCTTTCCTCATGAGGGATTCTTCATTGAGACCCACTAACAAAGACAGTACAGGTCAAGGTTACAAGCAGCTGGGCCGAGTCAGCTCTGCTGGGTTGGGACAACTACTGGGGGAGTGGAGGGAGCTCCGAGGGTCATTTCTTCAACTTGGGGGCTAGCAAGCAGGTGGCATTGTTACTGGTGAGGCAGAGGTGACATCCACCAGCCGTGCACAGCCAGCCCACCCCATGCGCCCTCCCACTGCACACCTGAGCCGCCTGTCTTTAGCCACTGTGTGTGCACTAAAGGTCAGATTCTCGAGTCCACCCCTTCTAAAGGGCAGGGCCCCAGGTGTTCAGAAAACACACTTTTGTGAGGTGGGAGGGCAGAGCCTTCGTGAGCGCAGCCGGCTCGTTATGTAACCTTGCTAAGGAATTCGCGTGGGCACAGGCCCATCGGGAGCCTGGCCAGGCTCCAGAACCCCGATCTGCTTGTAAACACTTTTCCGTCTGGCCTGCCTCATCTTGCCGCCTCAGCTTGTGCCAACCCTGTGGCCACTTACATTTTGTCTTCGTGTTTGCAGGGCTCCGTGACCTGGCTCCGGTGACCTGCCTTCTAAACAGAGGGGACGCCTCCTCAAGGGGCCGTCTGAACAAATAGCACCATAGTTTATTGTTTCTTGCCGAGGGCACTGTGTAAGATCAGGGAAAATAAAAGCGTCCGTAGGTCCCTCCTGGGCTTTGCTCCACGGCAGGTGTTTGTACAGACATCTCTTGTGCCCGTCGCTGTGTTATTCTGTGACTTTCTGGCACATGTCTTTCTCCCTTACTATGCCGTGGGTCTCCCAGAGCTGGAGCAGGCCTAATCCGGCCTGTGGTCTTAGCACAGTGGACTTGGTTGTGTTTTCATTCACAGCCAATAACTGCTGACCTGTCCGTGGTTTGGGAAATGAGTTACAGCATTGCGCCCCTCTGAAATCACCTCCCGCTCCAAGTGAAGTCGTGGTCAGTGCTGGCCCTGGGTGATGGAAGTCCTTTGGCTGATCAGGGCCAGCCATCAAACTTTTCAAACCTGGAAGAATGCAGTTATAGCTCATTCTCTGAGCACACAGATTCCTTAAGGTCTTGTCTAACTGGCCACTTGGCCACCAGCAAGGTGCGTTGAAATGGAGTGACTCCCTTTTCCCGCAGGGGGTGTGTTGAGAGTCCTGCTTTTTTTGCTATTTGTATTAACCATATGGAAGCTGAGCTGATTTAGGGGCTGCACTGAGAAGGACTGACATAGAGGGGGACGAGAGCAGGAGCCGTGACACCTAAGGGCTGACCGCTGACCCGGGGGCTGGTGCTCAAGCCTTGACCCCTGATCCAAGGTGCTTTTCTCTTGTTGATGGAGAGTTTGAAATAAAAATACACCCCTGAGGCCTAAGGGTTGAGCAGGTCTGTTAGCATATCAGCTGTCTTTAAACACCAGATTGCTCAGTAACTTCTTTGAATCAGCATTCCAGCAGTGTGAAAGCGCGAGCTACGTGCACAGTGTTCACTCCAGGGGATACTGAGGTCCAGCAGCACCCGGCTCCTGGTCACCAACAACTGAGTCCACTTGAGGGCACGGGCAGTTTTTTATGAAACTACTAGAAAATAAATCTGGGCGAAGGTTTCTGAATCGTTTCATCAGATTGGAAGAAAGTGAGCGTGCATGCAGACCCTCCCACTAAGGTCATTATCCACTCCAGACAACGCTCTCTCTGGAGGTTTGTCACCTTTAGTAATAAATGCATCAGTATAACAGATACTGTGTATATTTGGATTTACATATTGTATTCATAGGTAGTGCTCATTTAATCTTTGTAACAAAATCATGAGGCCAGAGTTTTAATATCCATTGTGCAGCCAGAGATAGCCACATCCAGGCTGAGTATCTCTGCTCAGATCTTCCCGAAGATCTCTACTCCTCTGTGCCTCTGCTGTGGGCTGTGGTGACAGCCTATGACAGGTGGATGTCATTTGATGCAGTGCTCACTGTTTATTTTACTTTCCCATAGTACAAAATTGAGACTGCAACTCTGAATTGTCATTTCAAGGGCAGATATTCTAAAATCTGAAGGAGAGGATTGACGTATTCTAGAATCTCGCTGAGGCGATCTAGGTAAATAAAGCTGCTAACGCCAAAGGGATGAAGGGGAATTTACAGCCTTTAATCACTCTGTCTGTGAAACATCTTTATGTCTTAAAACGGGGCATTTGGGGTGCTCGCGTCAAGCAAACTGTTGATGGTTCTTTCTGTTGAGTGCTAAGAGCACATTCTGATTTCTTGTCTTTGGTGCTAATAAGATGTACTGAGTGGATGATGAATATTTACTGGCACCGGGGATGCTGCCAGAGTACCCCAGGCAGGGCTCCTGGTGGGTGGGTAGATCTCGCCTCATGGTCGGAGCTGCTGTGTAGTGGTGGCTGCCAGGACCCCACGAGAGGGAGTCTCCTGTAGCTCCTGTCTTCAGGAGACAGGTGGAGTCGTTCCTGAGGTGGTCAGGACGACTGGGGGGAGCAGCGGGTGCCACTCCATCAATGGGAAGAGAAGTTCAATGTGAAACAGCAGGAGGGGGTGTGGGGAGTGCCTTGGGTCTCCGCCAGCACCTCTGGTCAGAATGCCGTGAAAACTGCTTAGGAGAGGGTGGGTTCCTCCAGAGGGCACTTGTTCTATGGCAGTGGGATAGGTCACTCTTCCTTCTCTTCTGAGCCCTGGGACTGTCTGAGCCCCTGTCCTATGAAAAACTAGGAGTCTTCAAACACTAGATTCAGGCTTGGCCTGGGGCGGTGCCCGTGGCCGCAGGGCGATTGGGAGCTGGCAGCCTGGGGAGGGCCATCCCCATCTCCTGTCCCTTCCTCGCTCCAGGGCGTGGTGACCTCTGCCCCTGCCCCTGCCTGGTGCATGGAGTGGGCTGGAATTCCTGTGTCATGAGTCACGGCTGTGTGCGTGGAACTGCTGCAATGAGCAATGGCCAGACGCAGAGGAAGGGAGCGGATGGAGCACCTTGAGGTGGTGGGGAAGGTGGGGGCTGGGCCTGGGGACTGCGGGGTGCGATGAGCTATCTGTCAGGAGTCAGCCACAGGAAGAGCCCTTGAACTCAGAGCAAGAGAAAAGCTCCCTGGAGAGGGAGTTGTGGTTGGGGGTGCTTTCTGCGCTGCCCTGAGGCTGTGCATCTTTGCCCAGCGCTTGCGGTGCACTCCGTGTTCACTTGGGGTCCCAGCCCTCAGGTTCCTGGTGGGTGCCCACTCTGGAGGGGAGTTGTTCGCTCTCTGTGGTTTGGTCGTTTGAGCTGATCTGGGGCTGCCTCCCTCTCAGGATGTCAGCTTCTGGAGGCCTTTTTGTGTTTTTTAATACATTGGTTCTGGTTGGTATTTATTTGAGAGCAGTAGGGTGTGGGTCTGGACCTCTCTTCCTTGTCTCCATCCTCATCTCCCCTTTTCACTCCCACTTCCAAGGTGCGTGTGGAAAGGAGGCACGCAGGGAGGGGGTCCCATCCTCCTGTAGAGATGGGGGCGCCTGTGGGCTTGCCCCCGTCCTGGAGGGCCCCTCTGCTGGGTCCCCCTGCAGTACGACGTGTGGGGCGGGAGCTCTGCTGAGCCCTCAGTGCCGTCAGCGCTACCGGGTGAGTGGTGTGCAGCGTGTTCTGTAAGAAACGCCCAGAGGACGGCCTCTGATGGGGCCCTGCTGAGGATTCAGACCCCCAGACAGAGGCGGGCAGAGACTTGTGGCTGCTGATCCATTTGCTGTTCGAAAGCAAATGGATGTTTCACATGTCCCCAGAATTCTCACTGGCTGGTTGCAGCTGCCCTGGACCCGCTCAGAGGCCAGGCTGGGGTCTGGACGCCCCGCGTGTGCACTATGCGCCCCACCTCCCTAGTGAATGCTCAGTACGTGTTTGTCAACTGGAAACACTCCCCTGACGGTCTGTTTACATTTTTTCATGTATTTATCAGGGTGTTTCCTTGTAGATAGCACGAAGGTAAACAATCCCTGGGTCTGCCCAAAGAGCACAGTTCCTGACAGCACCCTGGCTCCTGGGCCTTTTTTTCCTTTAGTTTCATAGTCTCTCTGGTTAGCGGCACAGACCCTTCACCTGCCGTGTTGTCTGCATTGCTGGTCTGGACCGTACTTGCTGCAGTAGCTTCTCACTGACCTTTGTGATGCACCAAATATTTTAAGTCAAGAAAAGTCTCTTTTGTGAGCATGGCTGCCTCTGAAAGCCCCCAAGCCTCCAGCCTCCCCTCCCTACTGGGCATGTGCAGTGAACGGCGTACCCTTCTCCACTCTGTCTGAGAGCAGAATCCAGCCTGCTTCTGGCCTTGGAGCCCTGGGGATTCGAGAAAGGAGCCCTTGCTCTGCTGTGGGGGGAAGGGAGGATCACTCTCCTGCAGCACACACCCGCTGTTGCCTGCGAGCCCTCCCAAGGGCCAACGCTACCAGCAGACCCCCTCACGCAGGAAGACCCCCATGTAAAGATGGGACATGATGCTCAGGGCCCCTGGTATGCCCACCCTTCACCGATAGTACTGAGTGCCTGCAAGGGGCACTCCCACCCTGTGCTCAGCGGTCACCCCAGAGGCCTGAGCCGCACCCCGGGATGTAATGACTCCTCAGCTCTACAGCCTGAGTTTGAACTGGATCCATGGTAATTCTGGAGGCTGGTCTCAGATGGCCATCCAGGACATCTGGACAACCCGTCACGGGAATTGAAATGCCGAGGACTCTCCCCCCCCAGTCTTCTCCTTCTCACTCTCTCTCTCTCTCTCTCTCTCTCTCTCTCTCTCTCGTTCTTTGTCCTTCTTTCTCTCCCTCTCCTGTCTCTCTCTCTCTCTAAATCATGGCATGCATGTAAGCATTTAGCATATCACAACCGGTGATGACCAGCTGCTGCTTTCGTGACAACAGAAAGGCTTTAAGTTGACACATGGAAAGCTTAGATGAAAGGAAGACTTCCTCACAATCAGTTGTCAAAATTTAGGAAAAAGAGGCCACGGAATTTGGAATTTTGTTCTCCAGAGGTTTTCCAAAGGAGAGCACCTTTAGGTCGGTCTGAGGTTGGGGTCGCCCGTCTAAAGACTGAGGACTGTGGCATTTTGGAACTTGGGTTCCATCGGGACAGCACAGGCGTCCTACGGGAGCAGCAAAGCGGCAGCGATGTTGCAGACTGTCTCTGGGTTGGGGTCCCTCGCGGCGCACACTGCAGCCCCTCTTACAAGGGAGCCTGCTGTGCACACCCACAAACGTTGCCCGTGAACAGGCTCGCCCACGGCTGTCCTTCCCTCTTTGTACCAGGTGAAGTGCTACCACAAGAAGTACCGCTCGGCCACCCGCGACGTCATCTTCCGCCTGCAGTTTCACACCGGAGCGGTTCAGGGCTACGGGCTTGTATTTGGAAAGGAGGATTTGGACAATGCCAGCCAAGGTGAGGTCGCCCGGCCCAGCGTGGACAGGCCGTTGTGGGGAGGCGGCCGCACGAGGCGCCGGTCTTGTTAATTCTTTTTCACTTTTCTGCCTACCCCTCCCGTAAACCAGCCTATTGATAAAATTATTACCAAGCTCATGAGAGATTGACGATTGATCCAGCAAAGAGAAAATTCTAGAGAAACAGTGAAACTACTGATACTTTCTCTGCCGCTGGGTGCACTGATGCAGATTTTGGGATGGTGCTGTCCTGGATGGAACATAAGGACAAAATTCACCCATACTTTTTTGGCTCTCATCTCTCTCTGTTTTAGATGACCGTTTTCCTGACGATGGGAAGATTGAGTTAGTCTTCTCAGCCACTCCAGAGAGGATTCAAGGTGGGTAGAGGGCAGAAGGCCGGGGGCAGGGTGCTCACTGGTTGGGTGATGGTATGTTGTCTGTACAGTCTCCAGCCTTTGCACATATTTGGAAATTTTCGTAATAATTTTTTTTTTTTTTTGAGGAAGATTAGCCCTGAGCTAACTGCTGCCAGTCCTCCTCTTTTTTCTGAGGAAGACTGACCCCGAGCTCACATCCGTGCCCATCCTCCTCTGCTTTATATGTGGGATGCCTACCACAGCGTGGCATGCCAACAGTGCCATGTCCCCACCCGGGATCCGAACCAGGGAACCCCGGGCCGCTGAAGTGGAACCTGCACACTTAACTGCTGCGCCACTGGGCCGGCCCAATACATGGTTTTTAATAATAGGATATTAGACAGTGAGGAGGCGGCCTGGAGACCATGGGGCCCAGTGGGTCAGGAAGACCTTAGAGGTAGAGTGACTTGCCCAAGGAAGGGCCTGGAACCTCAGGCCTGGGCCGTGCCTCAGTCTCCTGACGTTCTGTCCCTCCCTCTCCAGGGAGGTTGTGCTGGATATTTACTTCTCCCCTCAACCAACAACCAAATGTTTTTAAAGAAGATTAAAAGAACCACAGACTGCAAATATTTGTGTGTGAAATAGATTCTCCTTTCTTCTAAAAATACATTGGAAGAGGAATCAGTCCCTTTATCATCAAGGTGAATGGTTCATTTCCATCACCGAGACCCATGTGTGTGAAAGGTTTAGTCCGGTTAATACCTGTGCAAATAATCATGCTGCTTCTACGCTCCGTGTCATGGATTGAGGCATGAACAGTTCAATGCCAGGCTTGGGAGGCCAGAATCCCCTTGGCATTCACAGAATGACTCAAGGAAGGAGTGTGGATTTGGGAGCCCAGAAGCCGGGCCCAAACCTGCCTCTCCCGTCCATCTGCCCTGAGGCTGCTCCTCTCGGCGCCTCTGGATCCTGATCTGTGAATTGATCCGGGTGCTCCTGTGTCCAGAAGTAGCACTCAGTGCCCAGAGCCTGACACACGGTGGACAGAGGACCAGTGTTCGCCTTTCCCTCCTGTCACGTGTTTTTAGGTTTTAACTATTATGCAACCTGTCCAAAATATTGCTCACAGCTGTGATTAATGCCTGGCTTGTGGGAGAAGGGGCAGGTCTAGGTGCTTGGTGCCATTACTCAGACCCAGCCGCCCCTCTGCTGCAGCACTGGGGCAGAAGCCTGGAGATGGTGTCTCGGCTGGTACGAACACCCGTGTCCCCCTCCTCCCCATGCAGGGTGTGAGCATTTGCGCAACGACCACGGAGTGATCGTGGACTTCAACACAGCAGACCCGCTGATCCGCTGGGACTCGTACGAGAACCTGAGCGCAGACGGTGAAGGTGCGTCCGGTTACCGTGTTCCGAGTTACCAAAGAGAAGGGCCCAGAGGGAGCAGCTTGTTCATGTTTAGATCAGAATTGTCCCTGCTGTCTGCTCAGAGGCTGGAAATCCCACGTCTCTTTGGAGGTCCAGAACCCACGCCGTTGTGAGTTTGAGGATGTTCATGAGAATCATGGTGAATTGGGGTCGGGCTTCTGACGAAGCTGTAGGGGTGGTGGCTGGTGAGTAAGGTCATCCATCTAGGAGTTTTCTTGCCCAAAGTTGCGTGTCAGCACGTTGCCAGGGACTGTCTTCTGCCTTCTTCCTTCCCTTTCCGTTTGCATACGGGGAATGCCAGGTGTCTGGTCATGGGCAACCTTCCTACTATTGTGGCTCCCCACGGGCAGCAGACTTTCTGGTTTCGTTTCTGTTTGCTAGTTACCCTAGTGTCCTGGTTTTATGGCTGTGTCACCTTAATCTCTATTTTTGTGAGTGCGTCTCACTCAAATCTATTCTCGGTTTGCCCACTGAATATACAGTTTGGGTCACAGGTAGCATAAGGAAGAGTGAAGTGAGGGTGTCTGCTAGGTTTACCTGAAAAATCCGCTGGGGGCTGAGTTCAAAGAGAGATCCAGACATCTCCCAGGCTCCTAAGAACACGGGTCTTTCATCTTTTTCAGGCTCTGACTGAGAATCAGATCTGATTTGGGAAAGAACCAAAATACTTTTTGTCCAGTTATTTTCATCCACTTGTGAATAGCTGAAAGTAGGCGTTGTGGACATCACACCTCCAGTGCCATCCGTGTGGATCACTGAGCTTGCAGCGACTGGCAGGGACGCCTGTGGTCCACGCCAGGGGCCACGACTGTGTCGCAGGGGGCACGTGCCCCCTCTACTTGTCCACCTGGAGGACTGGGAAGTCAGTCTGCGGGGCTCATGTCAGTATTTTGGGGATGCAGACTGTCTTGCTATCTAGAGACAAAGTGTGCATCAGTCATGTGCTTCAGCGTGGTTCCTAAGTGCCACGGGAATGTTTCACCCAGAACCAGCTCTGCATTGTTTGATGACCTGGCTTTCCCATTTAACACACCTATCTAAGCGTCTGCACACATCTGTAAGCACCTTTTCCCATGCCCAGTTCACTGGCCACACTTGTTCCATCAGAGGGCTCCCCCAGTGCACTTGATCTTGCACGGAGCTCGTGTGGGATCCAAGTCCTCACTGTTGTAATACCACCTCCACGGCCCCTGCCTCCGAAGCCCTGCAGACCCTCAGGATTTGGTCCTCTTGCACAGACATTCCCCAGAAAGCACACACAGCTTCCCTCGGGTGGAAATTTCCTTCTCCTCCCCGACTCTCCAGCACTCCTCGGCGCCTCTTAGGTGGGGAGGCCGATCTGGCTTGGTGAACTCATTCCCTGGCCCTCTGAGCTCTCTCCCAGAACCACAGTCCCTGGCTTGGGTCCCTGAGTGAGGGCATAACTGACTCCTGTTCCCACAAAGCCTGGGGCCCTGGTGGGTGGGAAGCAGGGTCTCAGCCATATTTCCGTCAAGGCAGAGGCTCCATCCGGGGGTAAAGGAGGTTTGCAGCCTGTGGAACGCTATCTTTCTGCTAGAAAGTGATGTGTTACAACACTCTCTTTTCTACCTCCACCCCGTCTCTAGTCCCCACTGGTAAAAAAACCCAGAAGCACTGACTTAAGCTGCATTTATCTCTAGAAATCCCTACCATCCCGGAACGGAGCCCCCCATAGCTGCCTTCAGGCGAGGCCCTTGACCTGTTTTTATCCCTGAGCATAATGTTGTGCTTTCTGTACCAAGAAAGGAACTGGCAGGGAACTTGTTCATGTGCACAAGCGATCCCAGATGTCCTGTCTTCATCATGGAGAGTCACTCCTCTCCCCGGGTCGGGGCCCTGGCCGGGCAGCGGGGGCCAGCTGCTGCATCCACATTTCACGGGGCGCTCACTATCCCAGGGACAGAGAAATGGTGGTGTGGAGGGTGCACAGTGTGGCAGCCTGCCAGAAACTTTGCGAATGTCACCTTAGTCCTCACAAGAACCTGTAACCCATTTTGGAGATAAAGAGGAATCAAAAAGTAGCAGTTGCCTTCAGGGTTGCATACTGTCAGTGATTAAGGTGAAGCCGAGTGAGTTGTTGGGTGCTGGAGATCGTGCAGGACAGAGACTGTGGAAATGGGACTCAAGTCCAGGCCTGTCTGACCCCAGAGCTATTCAGTGCAAACCTCATTTCTCTAGCTAGAAGCCCTCCGCTGGTCCCGGGCCAGGCGAGGCCTGCAGACCGCAGAATCCGCTTTGGCCAGTTTGAGCAGAAAGGGATTTGTTAGGAGGGCACTGGGGCGAGCTGCTGGGCAGGTGGCCGCTCTCCGCCCCTGGGCTGCACAGTCTCAGGGCTGCTCACTGGGCCCCAGCCGCACAGCAGGCCCTCAGCTCATGGCTGGGAAACGGAGTTGGGATGGGCTTGGGGCAGCTGCACACGTGTCAGGTGACATGTGACACGGGCAGGGAGAGCTGTCTGTGCTGGATGCCTTGGGCCGGCCCAGTGTCTCTCCCTCCATCCTTTGCTTCTCCTCGTCTCACTGTCTGCTGTGGCTCCTTCCTCTTTTAACCGGTCGTCAGCCCGGTGCCTTCCTGGGCGCTGGCACACGAGGATGCGTCGAGCAGACGTGGCTTCTCCTAAGGTGCTTGTTCAAGGGGTGGAGACCAGAGCAGGGTGGCAGGCTTCTCAGTGGAGGCACCGGGGCAGAGTAGGCAGGGCAGCATGGGGCATCCAGTCAGGGGGCCTGGCCGGGAGCAGTGGGAGGTGCCGCCGCTGGTGTGGTGCTGTCAGTTGTCATCACTCCAGAGCTGTGCTCCATAAAGTCTCCATGCACTGAGTTAGTGGACTCTGACCCCTGCTTCGGGGAGGGGCGGGTCAGGGTCCTGCGAGCCCCTGTCACAGCATTTTCCTCTGCCGAGCGATACGTAACCTTGTTTCGTGCGCGGTTCCGTCTCGAGACACCTCGTCTAATCTGTGTTTTTGATTCCTTGAGCTCAGCCAGCAGCACTAGAACTCAGGCCCGAACGAGGCTTTGCTCACACATCTTCTCTCCGTCAGGCACATTACGGCCTTCTTGCACCTAGGAACACCTGACAGCGCTTCAGCACTATGCTTGGGGGTCATTTTAAACAGCAAAATCACCAGCAAAAAACCCCCAAATGTGGCATTAAATAGGCCTGGAGAAGGACCCCTGTTTACGGTGTGGGGGCTGAAATGAAGGTGAGACCCCAGCTATGCGTCAGGCGGTTCTAAATTGTGGCCGCTCTGCACATGTCAGCAAATGACCATGGAAATGCCACATATGTTGGTTTGGGGATTACATATAAATAATTCTTAGTGAGTAGGTGAACTTGCAGATATGGAATCATGAATGAGGGGGGTTGACTGTACTTGCTGTTTTGTTTTCTCAAAACTTATCTTGTTCCTTTTCTCTCTTCTGCGAGGCTCAGCCCTTTGGGCCCAGGGACGATGACTGGTCCACCCAGGGAGGTGTGGGAGCCACAGCTCTGCATCAGCCTCCCGGTTTGGTTCCCTGCCTTTCCACTTGTGCTGTGTGGCCTTGGACAGGGTACTTGACCTCTCTGTGCCCTTCCCTCATCTGCACAGTGGGAACAGTCGTAGTACCAGAGCTGCTGAGAGAATGCAGTGATGTGATCAGCGTGAAGTGACAGGGTCCCATAAACAGTGTTATCACTTCCCTGAAGCCTTGGAGCTTGGTGAGGACCTAGTCTAATACGGGGCCAGTGAAGGTTTGTGGAACCCCGAGATGTCTGTGGGAGAAGCGTGCGTCTCCCATCTTTCCTGACACCGTTGGGCAAAACTAAGTGGCACTGGGGCCTGTGATGAGGGCCACCTTGCTATAGGCTCTGGTGACTTTTCTGTTCCACCTAGAAAACTTTTCTGCTCCTGTCTGCCTCCCCTTCATGCTAACGATGCTCAGCGATATGGGACCGCCCCAGGCACCAAGTGTTACTGAATGATGCGCAGAGAGGATTGCCCTGGTAGGATGTGCCTGTCCCATCAGGGTCACATCTGCATGATGCCTGAGGAGAGGCCACAGCACCCCATGGATCCCTGGATTCGAATGTCACCCCCGGGGCAGTGAACAGGGCCGCTGAGGAGGGCCTGGAGTGATGGAGGATCTCAGCGCCCGCACATGCGCGTGCCAGCAGCACCCTGCTTCTCCTGTCTACACTAGGCTGTGCCATACTGGGGCCGCTGTCTCCTTTTCCTCTCCTGCTCTTCTGACCCATTCCTTTTTTTTTGAGGAAGATTAGCCCTGGGCTAACATCTACTGCCAATCCTCCTCTTTTTGCTGAGGAAGACTGGCCCTGAGCCAACATCCGTGCTCATCCTCCTCCACTTTATATATGGGATACCTGCCACAGCATGGCTTGATAAGCGGTGTGTAGGTTCACACCCAGGATCTGAACCAGCGAACCCCAGGCCACTGAAGTGGAACGTATGAACTTAACCATTCCACCACTGGACCGACCTCCCAATTCCTTTTTTTTAAAGTAATCTGGGCTGGCTTCCCTTCTCTTCCATTGACCCTCCACCGTCCACACGGTGTCTTCCCTCCGCACTGGGCAGCACAGTGCTCCCTAAAGCCTGCAGGGTCCCAGCCTGCCCAGCCCAGACTACTTCTCTCCTCACCCTGGACATATCTGCCCCATTGGTGGTGTGGCCACCTCTCCATCTCGGTTCGCTCGTGAGCCACATTCTTGTCTGAACCTCAGTTTCCACATCTGCAAAATGGTCTTCTTTAATTAGCTCATCCTGGAGACAGCCTCCGACCTTGTGAGTTTTTTTAATTGTTGTACATACAATTCCTCTTTTTCATGCATCTCACATTTCCTTAGGGCCTGCCGTGTTTCTGACACTGTGATGGGCTCAGGGTGAGAAAAATAAGTAGAACTTCTAATGGGGAAGATGTGTGTGTGTGTATGTATATATGTGTGTATGTTTGTGTGCATGCATATGTACGTGTGTGTGTGTGTATCCATCTGTCTATTTACCTACCTCAACAGTCACCCTAGGATGCGCCCTGTGCTGTAACTAGAGTATGTTCCAGGAATTAGGAAAGTATTGAAGAGAAGCAGCTACTTAGCCTGTCCACTCCAGGGAGACTCACAAAGAAGAAGAGGGCTCTTGCAGGCAGGGGTGCAGGAAGGGAGCATGGGGTGTGCTGGAGGAAGCAGTGGACGCTGGGTGACGGAGGGTGAGGCTGAGCCCCATGAGGAAGCATTGTTGTGCGGAGCCTGCTCTTTGCTGCTTGGCAGTGAGGATCCCTGGAGGGACCTGGCTGGAGAATCTGGGAACATGACACACAGGCTCCCTGGAGGGCGTCGGGCTCTGGAAGGAAGGGAGGCCCTGGCAAGAACTGCTGGGCCTGGACTCGGGCGTGGCTCCGGGTGGACAGTAGGCGCTTCCTATTGAGGTGGTAGATAAGTCAGACTCCATGCCAGATTCAACCCAAGGGTGAGAGTGAGGGAAGCTTCCAGCATGGCGCGTGGTTGGACAAGAAGCCTTGCTCTGCTCATCCTCTCCTGGATTCCTGGTCTTGACCTACGAGTGAGCTTCTGGCCACAGGTCAAACTGTTGCTGATTCCAGGGCGAGTAGATGGGGCCACTGTACACCCAGGGTTTGGTTCTGCTACTTTAACTCGAGACCTGATCAACATCCCAGAGTTCAGACGTGGCCTCCCAGAGGACCACAGTTGTTTCAGCGCCCGACGGGCTGGCTGCAGCCCCCGCTCTGAAGGGGACTCAAATTCCTCAGCACTTCACAGTGCGATGCGGTCCTGCTGCCTTCCATGCAGGAGGCGCTGCCGAGGTCCCAGCAGTCAGGCTGCTGGTGAGGATGAGTTGGGTCCAGAAGCTTCCTGCCAGGGGTGTGTGCAGAGTTGACTGGGGTTCAGGGCATTAGAAGTGCCGGATCAAGTTGCGACATTCAGGTGATGCCATTTTGAAAATGGATTTGACAGCATTTCTCCCCGGAAATTGTTGGGTTCTACAATTTGGAAAAGTGAAGCAAGCTTTGACAACATGGCAGAAGGGTTCTCCACTGGAGTCTGGCGGGTCAGACCTTAGGTCCTGGCGCTGCTCTCTGTCCAGGGCCCAGGTCCTCGTTGGCGGGATGGGCATCTGCCAGCTGAGCTTCCAGAACTGTCGGCTGCTATCAGTGTTTGGCCACCATCACCGCTCACTGAAGGCTTTCCTTCCTTTCCAGACAGGAAAATTTCTTCAGTTCTCCAAAGCCTTTCTAAGCATCGCTTGCTTCGATAGTTCAGTGAAAAGCAGCCGTCATGATGCATCGGACACTGTGGTGGATGCTGACGGCATTTGCCACTTTAGATGGCCTGATGGGCACCTTGTTTACACCTTGGAGAGCACCATCCTTTCACTGTCCCGAGTTACAGGCTGCAGCTCTGCGGCCCTGAAGGTCCCCTCTCAGGTGTGATCCCTGACCCAGAGTTAATCGTCCCTTGATAAGGGATTGCAGGCAACAGTTGGGAAGGAGGGTGACGCGTTCATCTTATCTGAGATACGAGAGTCTCACCCTCTGTGCTAAGAGCCATAAAAAGTCCGTGGGTGTTGACTGTTTAAAACAGCCTGGATCATGTTGGTGTGATGTTGGAGGCAGTTTAATGAGTCATAAGCAGCCCTGAGCTGTCACCTCACTCACAGTCCATTGCTCTTCTAGCTCAAGCCATGTCAGAGAAGTCACCTCAAAATCATGTGGTCCTGGACAAGTTGGCATGGATTACCCCATGTGAGTTCCCCAGGGACGGCCACACACATTCAATAGCATGACCCCTGGGACAGACAGTGGACATGGGAGTGAGAGGTCCTGTCCCACCTGTGCACAACCGTTGGGCTGTGGGACCCACTCCGGGGCCCTGACATCCTGCTGGCCAGTGTGTCCTATGCACATGGACAGGGGTCTGAAAGGTGGTGTCATGTTGGTGTTACTACAGTTCCGGTATCTTCTTAGAGTCCAGCCAGGCACATTTATTCTACTCTTACCTTCCTCCTGCCATTTATGGCCAGTTTCGACCTCACTCCTCTTCTTTGATGGCTGCACCTGCTTAAGCAGCATGCACCCAGAGATTCCCGCATCCTGTGCCCTGCATCCTGTCCCTGGAGTGCCAATCTTTGGCCTCTGTCACTAGTGCTCTGCACTGGGGACTAGCAGCTTAGATCTGACTGCAGGCGGGTTCTCTGGGGGGTGAAGCTGGAAGTGGGCCCAGCCCATGGTCTCCCTGGGACCCAGAGTCCCACAACTTCTACTTGAGTGGGAGCTGCAGAAATTGTGTAAAAATGGTGTGGCGAGGGGTTTGTTTCTTGCCCCTGCTTTAAAAGCTCTTGCAGACATGCTTTTACTGGATGGCGTCTCAAGCGAGCCCCTCCTGGTCGCTCCTCCACCTCCCTCCTAGCAGGACACTTGCATGTTGGCTGCGTGAATTCAGCTCAGATCAAACCTGCGGAGTTCTTCTGTGTCCTCTGTCGGGAGAACCTTTCTCTCTGTTGCCAGTCACAGGCAGGATTACAATCTTCTCATTTTGTGTCTCTGCACAGCCTTGAGGTGCATTTTTGCCAAGTCGGCTCAGGCATCGTGGCGATGTCACCAACATAGGAATGGGTACTGACTTCAAGTATTTGATAAGTGGAACCCAAAGCCTGAGGGAGAAGGGGCCTCACCTCCAGCAAGCACACACATCCTTGGGACAGCTCCTCCGCCTCTGGCCTGATGTGGTTGCACTGTCGTTCTGCTTCCATCTCTTCAGGCTTAACAAATGTCTAGGGGCCTTTCGGATCACATGCTTCCTTCTTGGGAAAGTGCTGCAAAGCGGAGAGGAGAGGGCTTCTCAGGAGGGAAAGGATGCTGGTTAATTAACGGAAAAGGGAGGTGTTTGTAAAAAGGAGCAGCTGGGAAAATCTCATTGGCTTGGGTCCCTTTATATTGTCCCCATAGGGACAGGCATCGTGGGCCTGTTCCTTTTAAGGAAATTGGTCCCCTTCTATTATTGTGACACTGTCTTGGCGACGGTGTTGATGGTGGGAACAGTGGTGTTCCTGGGTCGGACGCTGTGTCCTGGAGTTCGAGGGCTCCAAACAGACACCTCAGGAGTGGCCTCACGCCTTCCACCCATTCCCCTGCCAGGACCCCCCTCCCACCATCCCTACTTTATCTTTTATATTTTTCATGTTGGGGTTCTGCATAAAGACTTATTTCAAGACCAAGGTCTGTCATTCAAAGGTTGGAAGTTGCTGCCCTGTGTGCTTGTTTTGGGGACTCTTGATAGGGAAAATCACGTTCAAGTCTCGACCAACAAGATATTTGATGTTAAATGCACACACAATTGCATATATGTGGCCTTTTATTCTCTTTGTAGGTCAAAGGACAGAGGGGAGTGGCTGTGTTACTCTGTCACTGTTCCCTGAGTTGTCATGAGGGCCGGGCTTAGAAGGTGGAAGACGGAAGAGTGAGCAGCCAGTGAGCCTGTGCCCTGGCTGATTTACACCGATTGCAGAGGATGTGTCTTGTAAAGCATCCAGCTATTAGGGTCATTTTAGAGGCAGTGTGTGATGTTATATACCCACAAGCCCAGGGGTTTGGAATTCCGGGGTCAGACAGCTAGTTGGTGAAGCCCGCATGGACGCCAGGCCCGCTGGCTCTGCGGCTCCTTCTCCTGGATGTGCCTGGCGGTCAGGCTGACAAGGCAGGAGGCTGAGAGTGCAGTGGGTGCATGGGGCGGGGGCACTCTCGGACCCAGTGCAGAAGCCAGGATGCAGGAAGTGGGGAAGGAGGACTGGATATGAGTCCTGCTTGATCTTGGCAGTGTCAGGCAGCTTGTGTGCTGGGAGGGGACCCAGTCAGGGCCATGGGGGCTATTGAGACAGGGAAGGCTTGAAGGAGCCCCCACTGGCTATGGACAGGTTGCCGGGGTGGGCAGTAGGGTGTGTCCAGTGATGCTGAGGACCCTGCATTTGTAAGGCCTCCTGTGTGTTTGGAGGGGGCTTGGGCAGTAGCCGAGGTGGCAGTGATGTGCCCTGGGTCTCCACTGGTTAGGAAAGGAAGCACAGAGGAGCTCATCTTGCCCTTGATGTCGTAACTTTGGTGCTGGAGTTACAGACTCCACGGTGCAGGTGGCATGGACCCGTGTTTGTGGAGAACAGCAGGAGCCGAGCTGGGGAGGACGTGTGAGAAGTGAGGGGGCCCAGGTCAGTTCTCTGAGCTCCAGGGTGTGAAGAGCTCACTCAAGCATTAGCAGTTTTACAGGAGAAGCCATGGAAGCGTGATGATGGGGGATATTGAGCCTGGGCCAGTGGATGTCGGCAGAGTGGGAGGTGAGGCGGCAAAGGCAGCCAGGACCGCTGGACAGTGGGGTAGCTGGAGGGCACGGGGTTCTGGAGGAAAACGAGTTTTGGATGGAGGTGGAAGTGGCCTGAGGTGGGGCAGGGACGGAGGCCTCCTGGTGTGCCACTGCCCCTCCAGAGGCACCAGGGGCCGGGCCTGGCCAGGCAGGGCGGCTGGGTCAGCCTTGGGGTAGGCGGGGAAGATGAGCTGGGGAGAGTCAGTCCTGAGAGGGATGGGTGGAGATGAGCGAGAATGGGGCCAGGGGCCAGGGGGCCAGAGGGATGGTGTTTGTTGAAAGTCAGTGGGTTCATGCTTTAACATCAGAACTTTCTACCAGAAGAGGAGTTAATTTAGATGCCACTTCCCTGTGCGCCTTATGAGGAGGCCTCATGGGAGGCGAGCCCGGTGGTGGCTTGCCCTCAGGCCTTCGTAGGGGCTAATGGGGAGCAGCGCCCTGATCCTTCCTGGTGGGGTGGTCTTCTTTTTGCCTGGACCTTGAATGTGAAGGTCACTTCCCATCGCCAGCTTTATCCTGGAGACCTGGAGGGCAGGACGAGTGTCTCCCTCCTTTCATGGGCGCCAATTACCTTGGTTCTTAAATAGACCGTTGTTACCATGTGATTCCCAGGCTTATGATATTCTTAGTTTTTTGTATTGAGACAAAATGTACATAACTTAAATTCACCATTTTAAAGTATGCAATGCATTGGTTTTTGGTACATTCACAAGGTCGTGCAACTATCACCACTTTCTAACTCTAGAACATTTCCGTCACCCCCAAATGAAACCCCGTACCATCAGCAGTCACACCCCGTTCCTCACTCCCCCTGCTCCTGGCAACCACCAGCCTTCCCCTTCTCTCTGGTTTCCCTCTTCCAGACATTTCTCATAAGTGGAGTTACGCATGTGTGGCCTTTTGTGACGGGCTTCTTTCACTTTGCACGGTGATTTCAGGTCCGCCCTGTCATATCAATGCTGTGTTACTTTTATGGCTGGATAGTGTGCCTTTGTGTGGATGCACCACCTTGGGGCTATTCATTCGTCAGCAGGCAGGTGTTTGGGTTGTTTGCACTCTGGCTGTGCTGAGTAATGCTGCTGGGAACACTCTGCACACATTTTGACTTCAGGGTGTTCTTATGTCACTGATCTTTTCTACTAACTTTTGAAATTTCCACTTCTTTCACCATCATCCTAATTGGTTTAACTTTTCTAGTTGGTTCTCCTGTCTTTATGGGGCCCCAAACAGGAATCACACTGAACATTCTGCAGGCCTCTTGTCTCACTTTGCCAACTACTCGCAGAGATTCTGGGGAAACCCACCCAGTCTTTTCTTTATTGGATATGTAACCTCATGCACAAAATTCCAAATTGGTAGGTTAGGAGGTTTGAGGCCTTGCAAATCCTGAGCCGCAGAGCTCCCTGTTGGCCAAATGTCAGCAAAGGCTCTAAGCCCAGTTGTGTCAGGAGAAGTGGATACCAACAGCCTGAATGGGCTCCGTGTAACCAAGCCCACCAGTGAGCACAGATGGAAATGACGGCGTTCTGAGCGTACCTTCTCAGAGGTCATCAGCAACATGAACGCAAGATCTGAAGGCCACGTTGGTGCCAGGGGCCATGTGTCCGTGAAGGCTTGTAGCAGCTCATTTGTAAAGCTGTCCTCACCGTGAGGAAACCCACCCTGAGCCACACACACAACAGAAAAATGAGCAGCATGAAAGGAAACGCTCCTTTTGGACACACTACTAATCGTGCAGTTTCTTCCTGCTAGAAGTGGAGAAAGGAGGCCACTGGTCAGCGCAAGGATGTGTTTGTCTCTTTCTAATTATTGGTGCCTTAGCTGTTGTTTTTTGCACAGTTGTCAGCTTTGTGATGCAAAGGTCTGATTTCACGATTTTGTCCTAGAGAAGGCTGGGACCCCAGCCACATCTGGACATCGAATTGTCAAGGCCCCTGACTTCATAACTTGTCAAGGCCCCGCACGCTCCGAAGAGACACAGGCGTTCATCTCAGTCCTTAAACCAGATCTTTCAGATTTCCATTTCTAATCTCTTTGCTTTTGACGTGAATTCTTTGAGGAAACAATATTGTATGATGTTAGTCACTTCCTTTATTACAGTGATGATGTTACGCAAAGTGGGCACAACGATGTGGATTTCCTTGATAAGAAGGTGGATCAGCCAAGACCCTTTCCCAATGCCAAATGGAATAGACCTTCTTGCATGGCAAGTGCTTTATGTCCCATAATAAAAGAGATCCTTTCTCCGAAGCACCAACTGCGTGTGCTCTCACTACCCTGCACGTGCCGTGTGCCTCTGTGGCCATTTCACTGACTTAAGGAAGGTGGTACTACTCTGCCCGTGCTGACAATTGGTTGTGTCCTGTCTCCCTTCTCGAGCTGATGGAGTTGTGGTGCTTGTAAGGGTTCTGGCTGTGCTGTGGAAACCTGAAGGCATGAGAATGGGCTTTGCTGGTTTGCTCTGGGGTGTTCTGTTCATTTAAAGAGTTGCAAAGCCTGTGGTTGTGCTGTGACCGATATGCAGCCAGGGCAGAGGGTAAACCGTTGGCTGAAGCCCACCTAAATTGAAATTAATGTGGCCTGAGATGCGAAGGAGCTGCTGGATAGAACTCTGAGGTCTGGGGCGGGCAAGGAACTGTGCAAGATATGCCGTGTGCAATCAACACTGATGATGAACTCGGGCACATCGAGTGTGAAAGATTGAGTCCCGGGCGATGGAGGATGTAAGGCAAAGATTTCACAGCTGATATTTTGAAGAGTGCAAGCAGATGCTGAAACTGTGGTTTATAAACTGCAGCAGGTTGGTGCTGGCTCCCAGCGGCAGCTCGGCAGGCTTGGCAGGGAGCTCAGAGGTCTGGCTGAGTGGCTCTGGGAAGGAGCCTTTTCTCCGCCCCCTCAGCCTCCAGAGTTCAAATTTCACTAAACCTGATTGCACAAAGCTCCACCCTCCTGTTTACATTGCACTGGCCTTTTTGGTGGAATCAAAGTCTCCTGTTTGACCAACAAGAGCTTCCACCTTCAGACTAGCTGGAGAGGGAGGCTGGGTGTCTGTGGGGAGGCACACCCCGACCCCAGGATGCTGCTCTTCTGGGGTTGAGGCCTTTCTTCGTGGAAAAGTGGGTCCCACAGGCGTAGACTGAACCAGCTGCTGGGCTGTTTGGAAGGAAGGTAAGCAGGGCGTCTGCACTTGTGTGTGTGTGTGTGTATGGCGGGGTGGCTTCTGTAAGGCTGCAAAGACCTGCAACAGGGCCGAGCACTTCTCTGAGACTTGCAAACCAGAGGAAACTACCAGAGGGCCCGAGGTGGTTCTCCCCAGGCAGAGTGAGGGCTTCAGGGAGGGAAGGGAGTGAAGTGATGAGCAGAAGAGCAGTTCTCACCTGGCGGGAAGGAATGTCCCGGGGGCTAAGGGAAGAGGTTTATTTGCAGGTTAGAGGAGGCTTACGTAGCTGTTTCTTCTCTTGGGGGCATCAGTGATGGTTTGAGATGGAGCTTGTGTGCCGAAGCTCTTGGCCAGCTCTGTGGCTAGCTGGCCAGGTGGCCACTGAGTCAGCCCACAGGGCGTCCTGTTTTCCTGGCTGCCCGGGTCTCAAATGTGTTTCGCAGCTAGGAGTGCCCGAAAGGGCTGTGCTGTCAGAGGCTGCCAAGATAAGTTTCCTCGGCATGACGAGCCCGAGTTGGGGTGTTGGATAGGACAGGTGCCAACCGGCAGGAGTGGTCCTGCCCACCCTCATGTTTGTGTGGGCTGTCTGGGGCACGGTTGCCATGGCCAGGACATGCCTGCCACAGCCCCACACCAAGCCCCAGGGCTCCTTTATCGCAGCATTCCGTAGCCTCGCCCAGGGGACCTACAGGAGCGCTGGAATCCATGTGGCCCCGGCTCCGAGTGCTGGTCCTGGAGTGGGGCGTGTCCTTTTCCCGAGAGGCGGCTTGAGGCTCTGTGCAGAGCCTTCCTGGTTGGAATGCCCCTGCTCCTGCTCTCGCTGTTCTTTTTCCTAGTCTATGTTTCTCAAAGAATTTACAACCTGCCTTGTTTTGAGAAAACATCTGCTCAGATCTCAACTTGGCTCCAAAGGAGCAATTTTCAGCTGCCTCCCTTGGCAGGTGAGGGTCCTGTGCCTGCAGCCACCAAGTCACCATCCTGCTTGGGCGCCTTCCTGCCTGGCAGTGCAGAGTGGGACTGGAGTGGGGGGTGAGGGCAGGCATTTGCTCTCAAGATGGGAAGGCTCACCAGGAGAAGCTACGTGCCAGGATGGAGTTACTTCTGGAACTCCAACTGAGGAGAGAAATGCAGTTTACCTTGTCCAGAGGCCCAAGCCAGAGTTTCACGTCCGTGTGGTTTCTAGCGATTTATTACCATCTTTTGCTTTTTGTTAAAAAAAAATAAGAGGAAAAGGGCACATTTCATCTAACCCTGTAATGTATCAAAGTTACCTTTTCTCTACTTTTGTAGATTAAAGGTAATATTTTCAAAGGCCCATTCTCAGCTCTCGAGTTTCTCTGGAAAGGGAAATACTTCAGTACAAATGCAGGGGAATATTTACTTAGCGCACAGGCAGAATCCTATGCAATAAAATAAACACAAACCTTGTTTTGCGAGAGGTTATGAATGCTACAGTTAGAAAGGTCCACGTGGGAAAGAGAGCGAGCTCCCTGCGTGTGTGACAGGGTGAGATAGGAGGACCCCCCCCCCCCCCCCCCCCCCCCCCCCCCCCCCCCCCCCC
>NC_060274.1:43233903-43256778 GCF_021613505.1 Equus quagga | reverse complement strand
GCACTCAGCCCCTCTTGGTGAGGGACATCTCTCTGTCTCAGAGATCGGAGCCCTGGGGGCCCCCTCTGCACAATACAGTGCACTGACATACACCCCCGCAACGAGACGTCTTGCAGTGCCAGGCTGGTCCCACTGTAGGGTCGACTCTCACAATAGAAGACTACTTGATCAGAGCTGATGTAGCAAGTCCGAGAGAAATGGTCTCGAGATGACACCGCTGGATGTGTGTTGGAAGGTCCACAGGGGGCCTGTCGTCCTGCCACTGAGCCCTGTGCTATGGGGCACGGCCCCCATGACCTCTGGGTCCACAGGGGCAAGTTTCTGGGCCCTTTCTGGATGGTGTGAGTCTGAGTGAAGTGATGCAGAGGCCATGGGAGTCGCTCAGCCAGCTTATTGCTGCTGCTTTTGTCCCATTGCTATCAGTCTCTGCGGAAACAGAGGCAGAACAAATTATGTAACTTGAACCCTGTTCTGTGGCTAATGAGAGCTTGATGTGGGCTGCTCTGCCACAGGGCCACGCTCTGGAGGGGGACGTTTAGGACAGTGGACTCCTGGACGGTTTGGGTCATGTCAGATGATAACTTATGGAACTTTCTGATAAGTGAAAAAAAAAATAAATCCTTTCACTTCAGATTTCTATTAAAAAGCAATTCCTCAATGTAATTCTCAAATTATAAGGTCAGGTAGGCTGAGTTAAGAATAGTCGTTAATTAGATGCTACAGGACACCATTCTTCAGGCTCTGGCCCAGAGGGAACACAGAAATGAATGTGTGTGAATTCTGGAATCCATCACTAGGACAGGAGGGGAGGTGCAGGAGCGTGTTCGCTCCTTTCCAATGGTCTCACTGAATCGCCACAGTGATCCTGGGGCAGCTTTCATTGAACACCCCTTGCCAGGCGACTTCTCTACTGATAAGGAAACCGAGGCACAGAGAGGCTGAGTAACGCACCCAAGGTCACACAGCTGTGGTCAGGATTTTTAATCAGGATTCAAGCCCAGATAGATTATGCCAGAAAGTGAAGATGTGCTCATAAATCACTCCAATGAAAAAGTCAAAACAAGCTTTATGCCACAAGGAGGATGCAAAGGAACCATGACAGCTCTTCTAAGGAGTATAGAGCTCCCACCATCTTATGGAATCTAAGAAGAGGAAGGAATGTCCTGAAAGAGAGGGAGGAAGGTGAGGAGGGGGAGGCGGAGGAGGGAGAGAGCGGGGAGGAGGAGGGGGAGGGAGAGAAAGGAATTAGGGAGGGAGGGAGGACGAGAAGGGAGAGAAGGAAGGGGGCGCGGGGAGAGGGGGAGGAGGAGGGGAAGGGGGGAGCCACGGCAGCGTGGCCCCACTGCATTGAGACTCTTATTTCTGTCTTGATTTCATGATCTCTTTTCACATTGAGGGATAATTTACATACAGTAAAATTCACTCTCTAAGATTTAGTGTGAAGTTCTAGGAATTTGACTTTCTGTCCTGAAACTGCCCTACAACCAGATAAAGAACACTTCCTTCACCCCAAATCACTCCTGGTGCTGCTTCGCAGCCTCGCCTCCCGTGGCCCTTTCCTGAGGGCTCTCCCCCAGAATGTCAGGGAGAGCCCCGCGTGGAGCCCGCGGAGGCTGCTGTCACTCGGGGCTGTGGAGGTGGGTGCAGGTGGTGCTGACGCTGGTCCTGGGAAGGCTGCGGTTGTGAAAACCCTGTGTGGGTACTTGTGGGGGGACTGCTATGGAGACGTTTCGACTTGGTGAATTGGTTTAGCTGGGTGGCCAGTGACTCATTTGGAGGGTGAGCTGGAGTGCATTCACGCGGGGCTGCCACAGGAGGCAGAAATGACCGTCAGGCCTCAGTGGGCCGTGTCCAGAGAAACGGCCTGTCCCGTGGTGGGTCAGGGAGGCAGGGAGCCGTCTCCTCCTCAGGGCTCCTGACCCCGGGGGCTGTGGGTGCCGTGGGCGGGGTCTGAGGGGTCCCTGGGGGCAGCGCTGGAGCTCCCCAGTCCTAAGGATGGAGGCACACAGCCCTTGGCAGGCACCTGCTGCTTCAGCCTAGGAAACAGACGTAAAACTGCGACCGTCAGCACATCTGTTGAAGACGCAGGATTCTGACCCAGATAATGAGCCATTTCAGGAGTTAGGGAGGAAAACACAGAGGGCTTACGTAGTTTCTGAGAAGTGTGTGTGTGTGTGTAAGTTGCAGAGAAAACACTGTGGCAAATTCCTTTCCAAAATTAAATTGTAATTTCACATGAATGTGGTGGGTCAGGTTTAGAATCCCAGCGTTTTAAAAGAACAGAGAGCGTGGACTTGGGAGTGGGAGCAGGTAGGTCTGAATTCCAGATGATCTGTTCAGTCGGCTTTTGGTCTTAAATATTAGCACCACCTCTCTGAGCCTCTGTCTTCTCCTCTGTAAAATGGGCTTTCCGCTCCCTGCTTCCCAGCATTGCTTTGGGCCTGAATCGAGGTGCATCCCTGGAGCTGGGAGGGTCCTGGCACAGAGCAGGGGCTTAGAAGAGCCTTGGTCTTTAGGACGGCAGCCCGACGGCAGGCGAGGGCCCGTCCAGGCATCCCCTGTCTTCCTCTGAGCAGTTGCTGGCATCCTCTGTTCCTCTGAGAACGCAGCCTCCCCGGCTCACCTGTGAGCGGCACACCTGACGCGCCCTTCCTCCAGTCCTGCTCCACCTTTCTGCCTCTGTTGACCCGTCAGCTGTGTGGGGAATGTCCCCGCCGCCCCTCCACCTCCTGCTCCTCTCCCGGTTCCCCAGGCTGGTCCGACCCCAGCACATAGTGGGGCCTCTGCACAGTGCTCCTGTCCAGCTCCCTTAATGCTGGCAGCCGGGGTGAGAGCGGAGGAAGCTCTTGTGCTCTCCTGGAGAGGACTTGTCTGTTGTTCTCCGTGGAAGACTTGCAGGGAGGGTGCTGTTAGCTGGTTGGAAATGCAAAGTTGTTTTTTGCGCAGACCTGTCACAAAAGTAGAAGAGAAGATTCATGGAGTCAGTACAGAGAAGGAAGGAAGGTTCCAGGTGCTTACTAAATCCATCAGGTTTGCCCTTTCTTTGTTTTGAATCGATTTTTTGTTGGGAGCAGCACCAGGGGACCACTGAATATATACAGATCACTTCTACACTTTTTTGGTGGCCGAATGGGTGGTGCTTGGAAGGAGGTGGAACTGAGATGCAGCCCTTCTTTTGGCTGATCCGCATTGCACCTGTGTGCACACACCTGTGAGCACAGGTGGGCATTGGTTAATCTGTGTTCAGCCGGGAGAGGAAGGTTGTTTTTATCTTGTTTTTTGGGTCTTCCCCATTTCCTTGGATTACTTTTGAAATATTTTCTGAGCGCCTCTTTCCCTCCTGGTAGGAAAGCCCCCCTTCAAAGGTGGGTGGAGGGGGCAGGGAATGGTCACATGGTGGCAGGAGCGGGTGGGGAGTCTGTCCCTGTGGTCTCTACCCTTTAATGAGGCAAGAATGTCCACTCTGTATTTTCTTCCTTCTGGTTCTTTTCCAGATGATAAACCTCCCTGGTGTGTCATTCAGCAGAAGTAATCAGTGCCATATTTATGTTTGTTTGATGTTTAACTAGACCCTAGCCACAGGGAAATCATTGCCAGACAGCGCACACGCTCCTTTTGAAAGGGGCCTTTGGTTCTGGTCGGTAGCGTGGGGGCTGAAGAAGGGGATGCAGAGAGAATGGTTCGTCCTGGGCTGGGACAGGCAAAGGCCGTCTGCGTCAGCAGCTGAAAAGCTGTGGGATGCCAGGCAGGTCACTTCCTCATTCTGGGATCAGGGTCTTAATTTGCAGAATGAGATCCACTCCAACTACCCAAGACATTCCAACTACCCTTTGAGCTGGAAGCACAAAGTTAAAACATGTCCTTTAAATATACAAAAAGATTCAAGGGGCAGATGAAACCAGACTCCACCTTCTAGAATTCTCCGTCCTTGCCCCCACACCCACCCCACAGCAGAGGCATCTTTGACAGCACTCTGAATTCCAGAGGGCGCAGAGCTTTGCAGCCCCAGCCTCCTTCAGCTGAGGGGGCTCACCCTCCCTGCTGGGGGCCGGTGGCCGCAGTGGGACCCCAGCCACAGCCTCACTGGGGACCTCAGACCGGAATTTGGGCTACATCAGTTCTCTGAAAATTCCTTTCTGCATCACCTTTCCAAACCCAGGCGATGTCATAAGGGGCACTCTGCCATCACTGAAATCAGGGAGTCCTTAAGAATTGACCGGAACCTTAGGGGCTTCACACACTGGGGGTGGGGCTCCTGTTTTGTTTTTTGTGGAAGGATCGGCCGTTGGCCATGCAGTGACCCCATGCCCCAAGACCCCCAGATGTTTCGTTCTGGATCGTGGCTCTTTTCCTTGTTCTTGCTGCAGTGTTCACAGGGGTCTCAGAAAACAAATCACCAGCCACGGGTGAGCAAGGTGGCCCTTTTCTACGTGCGTGCTTTAGAGGCACGTGTGCTCCCGGCCTGCCCCTGCAGCTGGGTGCGTCTGACCAGGGAAGGCCAGCCTCACGTACGGAAGGAGGAGACAGGAAGATGCGGTGTGGTTGGTATGCGCCCGCTGTATGCCAGGGCTCTGCCTCGCTCACTGTTGTACCTCCAGTCCTGGCCCCTGTGGCTGGACGGGCGATATTCAGACTTCCCTCGGGCCTCTGGCCTTGCTGCCTGCCTGATGGACATTGGGTGACCTCAGGTACTTCTCCAGTCTTGTTTTGTGGCGCCAGCGGGAGCATGAGGAGCATCGGCTGTCGCAGAGGCCGGGCTGGTGGTGGGCTGTGTACCCACTTGGGACAGATTGCTTTGATGTCTGAGGAGGAGGCCCCGCAAGTGGCCGAGGGCCCCGGCATCTCCAGCTTCAGACCTTGTTGTTGGTGTGTTTTTGATTGATTGGTTGTTTATAGTTTGTCTCCTGCTATGGCAGCTGGGCATCTTTCCAAAATAGCTCCCCAGGTTTTGTTGTGTGAGAATAAGCTAGGACATTCAGCCTCTCAGTTACTCAGTGCCCACTCAGAGCCAGAGGCTGTTCCCCAATGCTGAGAATCCCACAGGAGCAAAGCGGAGCAAAACCCTGCCCTGCTGGAGCTGCGTCCTTGTGGAGGAGACGGTAGATGCACCTGCAGTGTATCTGAACACAGTTCCCTGCCACAGACAGACACCCAGCAGGGGACACATGGTTGGGGAAGGCCGCTCCAAGAGGTGAGGGAACGAGCCAGGACAGAGAGCAGTGGAGGCAGAGAACAGCACAAACAAAGGTCCAGGGGCAGGTGAGTGCCTGCTGTGGTCAGGGAGCAGCAGAGCAGGCAGGGAGGAAATGGGACCAGAGAGGGAATGCTGGGCCTGGTCCACCACGGAGAGAGCTTTTTGTAATTATGGCTGCCTTTACTAGGAGCCTATGACCTGGGTACTGTATATATAATCTCTCATTCTTATAATTGCATCGAAAGATAAGAATAATTATTCCACTTTATAAATAAAGGACCAGGGGCTTGAACAGTCTAAACGTCATGACCAGGAATGCAAAGAGTAAATGTAGAACGGGGTCCCATCTGGAGGCTACGGGGGAATAAGGTGTCTCATTGTCCAAATGACAATCAGTTGAGTCCTTCCTCCTGCGGAGGATGCGGGGTAGGAGCAGTGGGTACCAGAGGCCCCTTCTTGTCCTCCCTCCAAGGCTGTCTTTCCTCCTCCAGAAGGTCACAGAGCATCGGTGCAGAGAGGGTGTCTGTGGAGGCCCCTGGACAGCCCCCCAGAGCCCCTGTGCCTTTGGGAACATCTGTGCTCCTACAAAGTGATTCAGAAGTTTGGACGGGTCTGTCTTGGGCATTCACTGAGTTGGTTCATATTCTTTTCCTAGAGATAGAATATTTTGGGGGGCATTTTCCGATGTAGAGAGTAGTCTGTGTGCGTAGTTTAGAAAAGTCCATGGTGGCATTTGGCTCTATCCCATCGCTGTGCCCCTATGGAAGGTGCCCTGAGCTCGCCCAGGGCTGGGAGTCCAGGTCCTCACCGCTCAGCACTGGGCCTCGCACCGAACCAGCACTGAGTCAATGGTAATTGTGCTGTCTTTAATGCATTTATTATTTTAAGATTTCTACTACTAACAAAAATGATAAGAATAGGATTAGTCATAACTCCCCAGCCAAGGGAATATGCTGTCCTTTACCAATTCATGGAGGCCTTTATGGACCATTCTTAGCATGGGGCTAGCCACGGGACTCTCCCTTGAAATGAGTCACAAGCACTTTTGGGCAATGCCCTAATTTAAATTAGAAAATTTTGGTACAACTCGTTGGCTGTGTTTTTTTAAGTCATGTGCCAGTTCGTTTCAATTCAGATTTGGGGAGAAGGTCATGGAAGTCATCGATGCCCAGTCTTCACAGCATGAACTCTCTAGAATTCATGGATCCCTCCCTGGCTGCGCCGCCCACTGGTCTGTCCTCTGGCCGGAAGGCCACCTGGGACTGGCGCTGCTCCGCCCTCCGTTGTGGTGGGGTGTGTGGTTCTCATGGAGCAGACACCATGGGTGAGAGCCGCGCCCTCTCCTTCGCGTGCTCTGCAGAATAAAGAGAAAGATCTGATGCACCAGGTCTGGCAGGGGTTGGGTTTCCCTGTGACAGAGACTCTCTACCAGAAGCGGAGTTAAGCCGGTGTTTCCCCACGGCCGTAAAGACACTCTTCTGTGTGCTGTCTTTTAATCCCCATGTCAAACCTCCACATGGAGCATGCCCACACCCTCATTTTACGTCTGGTGAGTGAAAGTCAGGATGAACATATGGGTTGGTGGCCTGAGGGTGGGTCGGGTACAGGCAGGACTTGAACTGGCACCTGTCTGATGCCTGAGCTGGCCTGCACAAGCCGGCGCCGTCCTAAAGTGTGACCTAGTGACTCGCAGATGTGCGGCATTTTGCACTTTCACACCTGTAGAAGTGGCAGTTGCTGGACCTGTCACTCAGGGCAGTCTTTGCAGGATCCTCCTGTCTGACCTGCCGAGCTCTCCCACAGGCCTTCCACTGCGCCCCTTCTGACCTGGCCCGGGGTCACTCATTGAGCACCTTCAGAGCATCGAGACTCAATGCCACCTTGCTCGCAGGGGGAGCGCTGACACAGGTCACAGGGCGAGTGCCCTCCTGGTGCCCTCTGAGCAGGTCTGCAGTGCTGGGCAGTGGGGCCCGGGTGTCAGAGCCAACGGACCTGGGTTCTGTCCCCACCCCCACTGCCCAGCAGCTGCCTGACCTTGGGCAGGTTACTGAATTCATGAAGCCTCAGTTTTTTTCCTATAAAGAAGGAATAACAACGTCTAGTCTGCTAGGTAGGCCATACTATGAAAATCAGAGAAAATGTGCTAACTGCCTGCCATGTAAGAGGTGCTCAGTAAACCCCAGCTGTCTCAGACACCCTCACTGTGAATTACTCACCTGGCTGAATCCAGCACATACCCTTTGCCTAGCAGCTCAGTCACAGTTGCCTGTCTTGAAGCCTTGGCTTAAATACACTTTTTTGTCTATCAGTTCTCCCCCAGCCCTCCCATTAGGCTCTACTTTAGGATGAGGGTCGATGAGGTGCCATACAGGACTGTACCCCACTGTTGGCCGCTCCCTGTAGCCATTTCTGTTCATGCCTCCCATTGGGTGCAGTTGAAATGAGGAAGCCTAGGGTCGTGCTTGCTCTCTGCACAGCACCCTGGAATACCCCACAGGTCTCTGCCCTGACCTGTCTCCTCAGCATTTTCAAAAAGGCCGGATACTGCTCACCGCGGCAGTGCACCCAGCACACCGGGGCTGGAGCCAGGTGCTCAGGGCAGGTTCCTCTGCTGGGATGCGTGGGCTCGGCCAAACAGCGTGGGTCACCTGTCAGCAGCTCCCTTGCTGTGGTATGCCTGCAATTTCACCGTCAGGAAAATAGAGGAAGGCGGGGGAGGCTGGGGCGGTGCTGACTGCAGGCTGCCCCCTGCCCGCCCATTGGTGCCTCTCCCAGCTCTTCACTGTGACCCGGGGGATTGTCGTCTGCCCTCAGCAGTTTGAGGCTCGGGATCCACTGAATGCGCAGTCAGAGCTCTAATTAATAATAGTAGCAGAGGATTCTGCTCTTCCTGCCCACGTTTTTGTTTTCCTGACCGTCCTGATGTATGCAGATCAGTGCACAAAGATCTGCCTCAGGTGTTCAGTGTCCTGCCGTACGGTCATCGGGTACCTGCTTGGCTCAAAGATGCCGCATTAATGGGGAGGCCCGAGACCAGTTCCTCCGCTTTCTCTTTTCATTGAGTTACATAGATTTTAGCAGGTCTCAGAAGGTTGAGAGGGTGGCAGGCTCGTAAGTCAGATAGTCCCCTTAATAAGAATTTGCTACCGGGGCCTGTAGCAGAGGCCCAGTAGATGTTGACAGGTGTGTGAGTGGAAAGAAGCTCTCCCTTGTCTTATGTGCACAGTCTATTCTTGATTCTTGGGGATTTATGAGCTGAGCTGTGCTCAAATTCAAACTAACGATGAAATGAACAGTGAGCCCTTGGGGCAAGATGACTCCCATTGTGAGAATACTCAAGAGTCTCTAAATGATGATTCTCCTTACATAAGAAGGTAGAAAGGGTTTTGGTGCCTGAAGCTGTTTGATTATTCAAGTTGCATATCATTGGCATTCACTTTGCTGACATATATAGAATTTGGGGTCCTAGAGGAGTGTGTGGCCCTAATTACCATAAGTTATCTGTTACGAATTCATTTATTTGTTTAGACTGATGCACCCACCCACTCCAAGAGCCCGAAGCCCCGTGTCATCCTTGACTTACAGTCTCTCTCCCGTTTTCTCCCCCACCAGTGCTGCACACTCAGGGCCCTGTCGACGGCAGTCTTTATGCCAAGGTGAGGAAGAAAAGCGCCTCGGATCCCAGCGTCCCAGGGGGTGCCCCGGCCATCCCAGCCAGCAGCCCAGACCACGGTGACCACACGCTTTCTGTCAGCAGCGACTCGGGCCACTCCACCGCCTCGGTGAGGACCGACAGGACAGAGGAGCATCTGGCTCCAGGACCCAAGAGGGGTCTGAGCCCCCAGGAGAAGGCTGAGTTGGATCAGCTGCTTAGTGGCTTTGGCCTAGAGGATTCTGGAAGCCCCCTCAAGGATATGACCGATGCTCACAGCAAGTACAGCGGGACACGCCATGTTGTGCCAGCCCAGGTCCATGTGAATGGAGACGCAACGCCGAAGGACCGGGAAACGGACATCCTGGACGACGAGATGCCCAGCCATGACCTGCACAGCGTGGACAGCATTGGGACCCTGTCCTCCTCGGAGGGGCACCAGTCGGCCCACCTGGGCCCCTTCACTTGCCACCAGAGCAGCCAGAATTCCCTCCTGTCTGATGGATTTGGCAGTGGCACTGGTGAAGATCAACACAGCACCCTTGCCCCAGACCTGGGCCTCGGTGTGGACACCCTGTATGAACGGGAGCGTGCTTTTGGGAGCCGCGAGCCCAAGCAGCCACAGCCTGTGCTCAGGAAGCCCTCCGTGTCCCCCCAGATGCCGGCCTATGGGCAGGGCAGCTACTCCACGCAGACCTGGGTGCGCCAGCAGCAGATGGTGGCCGCTCACCATTACAGCTTCGCCCCCGATGGGGACGCCAGGCTCAGCAGCCGTGGCCCAGCAGACAGTTCCATCCTAGCGCAGGCCCAGCCCAGGGTCCCAGTCACCCCTACCCGAGGGGCCAGCAGCAAAGTGGCTGTCCAGAGGGGCATAGGCCCCGGGCCACATGCCCCTGACACACAGCGTCCTCCTCCCGGCAAAGTGTTCAAGCCCAGGTTTCCAGATGTCAAAGTCATGAATGGGACTGGCCTGGAGCAGAGCGCAGACCCCTCCCCCGGCTCGCCCACCCTGGACATAGACCAGTCTATTGAGCAGCTCAACAGGCTGATCTTGGAGCTGGACCCCACCTTCGAGCCCATCCCCACCCACATGAACACACTGGGCGGCCAGACCAATGGCCCCGTGCCCCCGGACAGCATGGGAGGCGGGCTCCGCGCAAGTGGCCGCCTTCAGGACACCGGAGAAGGCCTGAGCAGGGCCCCCGCGAGGCAAGGTGAGCTGGCGTTCCACCAGATGCATACTTACCTGCATCTGTGGTTTATGGAACAGGGCTTCATGGGAGAGTGCCGGGCTCTTCTCTGGGTCTAGAGGAGAGAATGAAGAGGACAGTTGGGCCCCTGGGCACAGCTTTGTGGGGACAGGGAAATGACTGAGCATCCCAGTGTATAAGATAGCCGTAATCTGGCCACGCAGGGAGCCCAGAGGCTGTTCATGGGGGCAACAGCTGTGCGAACCACAGGGTGGAGGAGCCTGTGAGTGGTGGAGGGTGGGCAGTAGGTAGGGTTGATCGGAGGAGCAGGTTCCCGTGGTGGGAAGTGCAGCAAGAATCCAGAGCCACAGGCCAGGCTCCAGGGCCCAGCAGTGGCCCCAGCATAGCGGGGTGCAGGCCTGGTGGGGGACCTTGTGTGCACCTCTGCAATAGTAGGGGCCGTGCTGACTCAGGGAGGCCAAGACTTTGAGGACCCTTCTTTCTAGGACTCAGTGGTTTGGAAACCAGGGCTGGGCCTTCCTGCCTGGCTGTGAGGCCTGGGAAGGCTGGAGGTGGCTGTAATAGATGGGCAGTGAGCTCTGGGTATACAGCTGCATGAACGTGGAGGGGTGTGTTGTGATTGGGTCTGTGACATGTTCTCTGTGTTGGGGAGGCATAGGCTGTGGCCCCTGCAGAGCTGGCCAGGTCGACTCGGGAGGACACCCGTCAGGCAGAGGGGGGCAGGAACAGAGTAGGGGTGTCTGGGGCAGGGAGTGGCGTGTAAAGGCTGCAGGGAGAATGTGTATCTAGAAGCTTCTGCAGGAAGAGCATGGGCTAGGCCCGGCATCCAAGTCTGGGTGCCCCTGAGGTCTGGGGAGGTGGAGGCTGCGTTCTGGAGCCTGCGTGCTATCGGTCAGGGAACAGAACCCAGAGGCCACTTCAGGGCTGAGAGTGTGGTGTCCACATGAGGCCAGGCTCTCCTGTATTAGGGTGTCTGCCTCTGGGGCATCAGCTGGCTCCCAGGGCCCTGCTGTAAATGTGAAGACTGGAGAGATAATGAGGGAAGGAGCCCTTTCGCTTCCTCTGTCCTCCTGAGTCGGTGCCCGTTGTGCTAAGCTGGTAGTCTGATGGGAAAGACTGCCATTGGCATTGGCTTGTTCTCTGGGCCCCCTTCATCTACTTAAGCCCCCTTGGCTGCAGCGATGGCTCCACGTCTTGCAGTGGAGTTTCCGGAGGTGTCAGGAAGTGAGGTGGCCCACCCAAGGTTGTATAGGTCTTATGCAGTAGAGCAGGAATCGGCCCCTGGGGCCTGCTCCCAGAGTCCCCGCCCGCTTTGCATCCAGATGGGGTGGATTTTAGACCTGCTCAGGTCTGGACGGCTTGGGGTACATGAGCTTTGCAGACTTTGGTCCTGCCATGCTATGTGTTGGCTGCCCTTGTGATTTTGGGTCAAGGACATAATCTCTGAATTTCTGTTCACTCCATCTGCTAAAAGAAACCCTATCACAGTGCCCAGCCGATGGAAGGGTGCAGGAAATGCTGGTCCACACGCACCTGTCGTGTACCTGGATCATAAGTGAGCAGTGTGACACTGGCTCCGCTGAATGTCATTAACTGGGAGTTGAAAGCAGCTAAGAGTCTCCCGTGAATAGATGATGACTCTACCAGCTGGCCGCAGACCAGCAATAACAGTAGCAATGAGGCAGTGCTGGGTCGGGGTCTGAGGATTCGGATGAACTCATCAAACACATTCAGGAAATTCTGAGTTTAAAAAAGATTGCGGGGGAATAAACCTGTCCACGTTCTCTCTCTTAGCACATGATTACCTCACCAAATCTACTTAAAAGAAATTACTTAGAATAATTAAAATCAGAAGTTTTTTCTCCTGGATTAAAATCTCCTCTGAGATCTGGAAGAGGTTGGAGGCGTCCGAGTGTATGTGGGAAAAAGGATTGCAAGGCTTGGGTTGCCATCTGATGGCTTCTCTAGGTTAATATGTTTTCCAGTTGGCAGAATTCAATTTTTAGTGATTCCTAGTTCTTGCTGCAGTAAAATGCAAAGCAAGAGGTTTTAGAAAGTCATTGACTGCTTCACCCTCCTGTTGACCATCCTTAAATTACTCGAAAACTCCTCACTTTAATTACTGAAATTAAAGAACTTAAGTACTTCAACAGTAGACTAGCAAAATACAGTGCATGTTTGGTTATTCATCATGCAAATTCAATTAAAGTATTTTTAATCTAATCTTCATTTTTGACAGAAATCATAGGCCTTTTGTCGGATTTTTGTGTTTTTTTTGGTGAGGAAGATTTGCCCTGACCTAACATCTATTGCCAATGCTGCACTTTTTTTGCTTGAGGAACATTATCCCTGAGCCGACATTGTGCCAGTCCTCCTCTATTTTTTGTATGTGGGATGCCTCCAAAGCATAGCTGATTAAGTGGAGTAGATCCGTGCCTGGGATCTGAACCCGTGAATCCCGGACCACCAAAGTAGATCGTGCAAAACTTTAACCACTTGGCCACAGAGCCAACCCCATTTTTGTCGTTTTCTTATATACTGTTAGAATTATAGTGATGTCAAGAGATCAGATATAAGCAAACTGGATACTAATCTTCAGAGACCTTTTTGAAATTTAGAAGTGAGCTTCTGGTAGGAAGCCTGTCCCAGAGCAGTGGTCGGATAATACTGAGGTGACTCGTGCCATTGGGGCTGGGGCAGTGCGAGCCGCGTCCTTCTGTCCTTCTGCCCCGAGCTTGGCTTTCAGTTGCAGAGTGAGCTTCCTGCTTAGGTAAGTGCCAGGCTGAGAAGGCAGCAGGCCTTTGAGACTCCCACCATGTAAAGAATCTGGACAGTGTCAAAGCGTGCCCAGAGCAACCTACAAGCAGGCTTTTGGCTCTTGTTCCAGGACATTTTGTCTTGATAGAAATACCATCAAAAGAATGCTCACGTCTGTAGCTCTTGGCCACTGGAATTGCGGAGGGAAGGGCACTTCCTTCCCTCCCTGGCAGGTATAGGGAACACTGGAACGCATTTGATTTTAAACTGTAAATGTCAGCATTTACATCTCTCAGTTGGAAAAGGCTAGGAAAAAAATCAGTAGATGGCAGGGAAAGTCATAAAAGTGTGGTCGTTATTCAACCGGTTCTGAGTGTGGGAACATTTCAGAAGGTTTGGGGATGCTGGAAACCTGTGCCTTGAAGATGTTCCAGATCCCCAGCACATATCACCCCTTACATGGGGGAGGCCAGGGCTGCCCAGCTAAGCTGGTCCACATGTGGCTGTTAGTCTACTGTGCTGAGCAGGAAGGGCCAGCAGGTCTGAAAGGCACCATGACATGCCCAGGAGAGTGGCTGTCACCCCACAGATGCATTGTCCATGTCTGGGTGCCTGAGGCTTGGGCCCACTGACATGGGGAGTGTCCGACCACAGCCACCTCAAGTCTTGCTCACAAATGAGAAATGAGCTGGAAAGTTCTAAGACATTTGATTTTCTAAGTGAGACTCTCCCTGGCCAGTCTCGCATCTTCTCCCAGATTCAGGCTGCTGCATAGTATCTCAATTCTGGCTGTTGATAAAGATTTGCCACAGAGACCTCAGTTAGTAAAATCCTTCCCTCTTCACAGATTGTGGCCTGATTTTGAGAAAGACCACCAGTTACCTGGTGGTGGGGAGTTGGGAACGGTATTTCCTGGAGCTCCTCCTGGGTACTGCCGCATGTCCTGTGCAGCTCGCATTGCACCAGCTCTGCAGGCAGCAGCATGCCCACCATGGATCTGGTATTTTTGAGATGAAAATGATAGGTGAAGGCTGAGCATTTTCTAAGCACATCTCCTTCATATCAGCATCATAATGATAATGGTGAGGATGGTGGTGGTGATGATGGTGATGGTGGTAGTAATGATGGTGATAGTAGTGATGGTGATGGTAATGATGGTGATAGTGGTGATGGTGATGATGGTAGTGATGGTGGTAATGATGGTGATGACAGTGATGCTCACAATGATGGTGATGGTTGTGATGATGATGGTGGTAATGGTGATGATGGTGATGGTGATGATGATGATGGTAGTGATGGTGGTGATGATGGTGATGGTGATGATGATGATGGTATTGATGGTGATGATGGTGTGATAGTGATGATTGTAATGGTGATGATGATGGTGGTGATGATGATGATGATGGTGATGATGATGTTGGTGATGATGACAGTCACGGCCATGCTGATTTTAAGCACTGCCACTCTTAGTGCCCGTGCTGTTCCAGGCATCATGTTGGAGCTTGTCCACATCACCCCTGGCCTTCATGCCTACCATGATGTGTAAACAGTGTTTCCGTCTATCTGACTGTACATCTCACGGCTGTGCTATTATTCCACTAAATGCAGGCTCTGCCACCAGCCAGAAAAATCCCTTGAGGGCAGTGCTAGTGACTTATTCATTTTGTTTCCTGGAACATGGTAATGTTTGTAAATAGAGGGGGGCATGGTGCAGGTGGAAGTGCAAATGACTGTCCAAGGACTCATGTTACTTTGTTGAATGGGCACAGGGACCTTAGTGAGTTTTATCACAGGACGGTGTAGGGGGCCCATCCCCACCCACAAGACAAGAGAGAGGCCTTCCAGAAGTGAGCTCTTAGAAAGCTTTGGGCAACCTTATAAAATGGGGTGAGGGGGCATTTTGCTCCCTGCAGGCACTCAGTGCCTTTATGGCTCCTGTGCTCTGGTCCGACACGAGACTGGCCTTCAGCCTGGGGCCTTCTGGGCATTGCTGTGGCCTTATGCTGTCCCCCCACCCCCAGGTCTCCCAGCTGCACTGTGCTAGGGAGAGCCAGGGCCAAGGCGTGTGGAAGTGCAAGTATATTCAAGGACTGGGAATCCAGGTGCAGGGCAGAAGAGGGAAGAAGGGAATGAGATGAGACAGAAGGCTTGCCCTGTAGGATTTCCTTGATTCCCCAAGGCTGCAGACTCGGAAGGTTGAGGCGACCTGAGCATCACCCAGAGCAGCAGGAGCCCAGCCTTCCCTGTACCCCCACTATGTGCTACAAGGCCCCTCCCTCCACCTCTGAGGCTCTGTATTCCTGCTGGGCTGTGCTTCCAGAGGTGCTGGGCAGAGGCACTGGGCTTCACAAAAACACGAGGCTCTGCCAGGTTCGCCTGTGCTCAAGGCACTCCTGCTTCCTCTCCTTGAATGAGAGCAAGGATGATGTCCGTTTCACAGAGAGGAAGCTCGAGGTCAGAGAGGGTGGGTAACTCAGGCTCAGAATCAGTCTGTGGTCTCTTTCCACGGAACCATTCTGTGTTAGTTCTTAGGTATTTTCAGGAGGAGTGTCCACCTCAGAGTCACACTTGCTATAGACCGTGTGGTCTGGGGACATGTTGAGTAGACAGCAAAGGACACAGGGTTGTCATTCAGAGTCAGAGTCCCACACTTATTGTCCCACACTCATTGTCCTTTTTCCCTGCAAAGACAAGATGACCATTTGCAGACCAGTGCCGTTGGTCCTGTGTCCAGGTGGCAGACAGACTTGACACTCCCTGCAGGAGCCAGTGGCAGAGCACACAAGGCCGGCAACTCTGTCCTTCACAGGAGACGACTTTGCAGGCACCATGTATGGCAACTGCCAGTGATCCGAGTAATAAGAGGGTGAAGAATAATTTCCACTGGTTTCTCCTGGAAAACCTGAAATGCTCACTCTTTGGTGATATGTTGTATTTCGGTTTTGGTGTGTTTCAAACAGTGAGGGTGGTATGGGCACTTTCTTTAGATGGGAGGTACTGTGCTCGCCAGTGTAATGCAACCTGTGTTTGGGTTCGTTCACATCCTTTTCAAATCTAACAGAATAGAGCTTAAGGAAATGTGTCAGTACCTCTTTAGTTAGGAGTACATTTTAGTTCTTCATTGGAAGATGAAAAAGTTATAGAGGTCTGTTGCACAACGATGTGAATATACTTACCACTACTGAACAGTATACTTAAAAATGGTCAGGATGGTAATTAGAATGGCATGTGTTTTTTACCACAATAATAAAAAAAAGACGTAGTTTTTTAAAGCCTACAAAAATTTCTTAATTGATCTGTTTTGTATATATATTTGCATCCCTTGGGGTTTATAAAGTCATGGACTCCTGTATGTGCGTCTGTCTACCTGACTCTCTCTCCTCCCTTAAACCTCCCTCTGTCCCCTCATTCCTTCCATTCAGGGGGATCCTGATTACAGTTACAGAAGGGGTTCACAGGCTGTGGTTAGAATTTCTGGCAGCCTGCTCTGCTCATGGTCCCTGAACCCAGCTAATCTAACTCTGACTTCACACTTGACCTCTCACTGTCCACTTAAACCCCCTGTTCCTCTCAGCTGCCCAGCAGCCAGGCCTGTTCCCGCTGAACGAGATGGTGAGCATCTGTGCGTCTGTGAAAGCATGCTGGATCCCATTGGTGTCACCATGGAAACTCTGGATGATGTAATTTTGAACTTGACCAAGAGCACCTGGGTTCAGGCTACATTCAGTGCCATCCAGATGCAGGACACTGAGGTGCTCCGGACGCACAGGAGCAGGTTGCACCTGGCACAGCATCTCCCTCAGAGAGCCCACGGAGGACTGGCCTCTCATTCAGTGGCCTCTGCCTGTCGGGGACTCTCTGGGTGATGGTGGCTCAGCCCAGGGTCCCCTTCTCTCTGAGACGCCTCCCCTGACAACCTGCCCTTCCCCAAAGGCCCAACGCTTCCCGCCACCTCCCTGGACAGCCCAGAACTATGATTGTCCATCCCTCTTCCTTTGTCTCCCAGCCAGCCCTGAGCTCCTGGAAAGCAGGAGGAACCGGGAATTAGAAGAGGGACTTCCTTATACCCAAGACTACAGGAAACCAGGATAAAGGAGGTTGGGGAGTGAGGGCCAGCAAGCCAAGGCCAAGGGCACTGGTGATGCCTCCCTGAAGGACTCCAGCCCTCTGTTCACTGCCACATGCACAACCCGGCTTCCTCCATCAGTGAGCTCCTGGCACTGGAGATTAATGGTGAGGTGGGACGTTCATGTGCCTTGAGAGCTCTAGAAAGAGGTTCCTGCCAGGAGTCAGGACTGGCCATGGTCCACCAGGCCCTGTCAAACTGATGTTTTAAGACCGTGAACAGCGATAGACCGTTCCATATGCAAGTGTGTGTTCAGTAACTGAGCCAGCTCCCTGCACTACAGAGAGCTCTGTGTGCTTCAATTGGGAAGAGATTTCAGAATGAAAAATACACGGTTGCCAGGGGGAACTGTTGTTGCAATCTCTTCCTTTAATTTCATAAAACCAAATTTGAAATTGGGGAGTTGATGAGTCAGTTTCATTTGCTCCAGCAACCCTTACTCCACAAACAGGCAGATTTGGGTTCCCCATGTGGTCACCATGACAGGCACCTCCTGACGTTCCTGAGAGGCCCAGGGGTGCGGACGCGGAGGTGCCCTCCCCTGAGGCCACTGCCTGCTGGACTGCGGCCACGGTTCCCACCCTTCTCAGGCCCTAGTCCTGTTTTATAACATATAATTTCAGGCGCTATCTTCACTATCCTGAAACCAAAGTCATGGCTAATATAAACTGCTTAACCACATATTTTTGAGGACAATCTGTATAACATCCTAAAACTAAAATGTTAAAGGAGAAATACAAAGAAAGCAATTTAAGATAACGTTCATTTCAAGGTGAAAACCCTCGGGCAGGCCACTCTAGGAAACAAAAAACACTCCCTCGAATCTTTTTTATTGTGGAAAAAGGCACCTAACGTAAAATTTACCGTTTTAACAATTTTAAGTGTACAGTTCACTGGCATTAAGTACCTTTACAATGTTGTGCGGCAATCATCACTATCTATTTCCAGATGTTTTCATCTTCCCCGAAGGAAACCTGGCCCCCCTAGCAGTAACACCAACCCCCTCTGCTAGCCCCTGGCTGCCCCTAATCTGCTGTCTGTCTTTATGGATTTGACTCTTCTGGGCATTGCACATAAACAGGATCATATGATATGTGGCCTTTTGAGTCTTGCATCTTTAACTCAGCGTAGTGTTTTCCAGGCTCATCCATGTTGTAGTGAGTGTGGGAGCTTCATTCCTGTTTAAGGCTGAATAGTATCCCAATGTGTGGATAGCTTCCTCTGGGGATGGGACTTGGGCTGCTCCGCCTTTCGTCGTTGTGAATAGTGCTGCTGTGAACATTCATGGGAGCTTATTTGTTTGAACACCTGTTTTCAATTCTTTGGGATATATAGACAGGAGTGGAACTGCTGGGCCGTGTGGCGATTCCTTAACTTGCTGAGGAACCACCCTCTCAGACGTTTGAAAGTCTTCCGAAGGCTTGGGAGACCCGCTGGCCTCTGGCGTGGGTGCATCGTTTCAGGAAGGTCTGCGTTGCGTGCAGTGGAGAACAAGCTGGTCTGCACAGACATGATCCCCCAACGGACACACGCCGTCCTCTCCAGGGGACGTGCTGATCTAATTTAGCTAGTCCAAGGGTGGATGGGGAGAGAGAGGTTACGGCATCTCTGGCTGGGACAGGCTGGCAATCTCGGCTCTCTCAGCTTCTGTCTGGAAGTCTTGTGCGTCATTTCTCCTGTGGCCTCGCCTACCTGCAGCGCCATCCACAAACGGGCCCAGAAGGTGGGCAGCCCTAGTGACCTTCCTGGGTCACATTGTGTAAACACTGCAGTTGCTCAAAGATGACATGTTTGAAGGGAAGGCCAGTAAGATCAAGTGATCTGGGGCGGGGAAGGTAATAAAAAAAAAGGAAAAGAAATTCACATAAGCAAAAAGGAGTGGAAGCCAGGCGCCAGCCCCTGCCGTCGGTGTCTCAGGGTAGTAGTTGTGTGTGAGAGTGGTGGTCTTGCCTCTTGGTTGCCGTGAGGCTTTTTACATCTGTGCTTTAAATTACAGCTTACTTTGAGTAGAATATGGGAACATTACTAAAATTTCTCACATTGGAAGGATATACTTCCTAGCTTTTTGGACATATCAGTCCCCTTTTAAGTTTGTCTTTCTAGAGGAAAGCCTACCTCCTAACCCAGCACTTCACCGTTTCCCAGTGGAAAGGATTTTCAGGTTTGCAGTCCCAAAGATGGGCTTCCCTTGCGTGGCCTCTTGGTGTCCTTCTGCCAGAGCCCTGTTCCCACAGGCTCTCCTGACTTGGATCGGCTCAGAGAGGGCGGAAAGAGGGTGACCTAGAGGCGAGGTCCCTGCTGCTGAGGGCGGCTCTCACTGAGCTCTTGAGCAGCTGTCAACTCTCAGACTGAGACTTCTCACAGATGTCACCCAGCTCTTCGAGAATATAGCCTGCAGGTGGAAGGGTCTGGAGAATCAATCCCTATTTCAGTTTGGGGGGGAGGAGCTCCTTAAGTCATTCTGGGAACATTTAAGCTGAGCAGAGTGTTTAGACTTGCCGTTTCATTGTCACGCTGTCCTCTCTCCTTTTCCACGCTCTCTTTGGAAGATGTGCATGTTTATCTGAATGAGCTGAAACCAAAAGGCCTCAAACTAACTATGGAGCAGTGTTTGGCGATGGTTTTTGCTCCTAGGAATGCAGGGGAATTTCCAGGACCCACTGTGCATACCTCTGTGACTCAGGACTTCATTCTTATATGATCGTATAAAGACAAATAAATAGCTTAGGGCACTTCGCCTTCTAGTGCCCAGAGAGAAGGCAAAGGTCACGTTCTAGGAGGTCATGAGTTTCTGTCTACTCTTCAGAACGGGTGTTTGCCACCCTGGCTGCACAGTGCAGTCACCTGGGAACTTTACAAAACGCAGATGCCAAACGTGCAGAGCTTCCGCCTCCAGAGGGTCGGGTTGAATTGGCCTGGGTCGCGGCCCGAACGTCAGGATTATTTTAAATGCTCCCCACGTGTGTAACTCCAGTGGGAGTCCAGGGTGGAGACCTGCCACGGTTCTCGAGCTTGTTTGTGTGTTGGAAACACCAGGGAGTCTTCAGAAATGCTGCCTCCCGGGCCTCATTCCAACGGGTTCTAACTTCACAGGTAAAAGGTGAGGCCAAGAGTCGAGATTTTTAATGCGATGCTAATGTACAGCCAAGTTTGAGAACCGCTGTCTTATGTTTGTGGGTCTAACTCGTGTGCCCCAGTCACCTGGAGGGCTCACTCATCAGTGGGCACAGCAAACAGAACTCCTGCCCCCCGTGGTTCTGATGCAACTTGAAATTGCGATCCTGCTCAGAACTTGCAAGACAGATGGTGTCGTGCGCCAGGGTCCTGGGTGGAGACTCCTGGTGCGGGCCCCACTGTGGGTCCCGGCTTAATTTCCACAGGCAGAGCAGATGCTGTGACCCACCTCTGGGTCCTCAGTTCTTCATTTGTGAACGGGATCAGATCAGCAGTCACCCCGATGGATCTGAATCCCCCTACTGTAGTACCGGGAGAAACGAATACTCCACTGACCGTGTCACTGCCCACTCTCCATTAGGCCACTTGTTTGGGAGTTTAGTGTATTTAGGAAAAGGTGCAGAGTTGCCACGGAGCTTCTGGGTTTTTTAAATACAGTTTTCTAGAGAGCGATCTGAGAAAGTCACCTCCCACACCTCAGTCAGTTCAGCGGTAAATTGGCGACCACAGTGCTGACCTCCCAGGTCAGGCTGAATTCAGTCCTGGGTTCGAAGTGGTTGAGGGGCACCCACAATCTTGGTCTGAGTCCCTCACCCCTCCAGGGCTTATCAGGGCATCTGAGTGCCCCCATAAGAGGGCTAGCTGTCCTGCTCTGTCCTCAGAGCACCCTCCAATTTCCCTGTTCTAGCCCTCACTCCATCCTCCCATGTGGCCCCTTTAAGGTCACAGCCACCATAGACTGGGTGTCCTGGGGCCAAGGCCCCGTTCAGTCCTCCTCCTAGCACAGCTGCCCGGCCTGATCACAGCAGGGCTCTGTCCCTACGTGTGGCCTGAATGACCAAATGACTGAGAATTGCTTGTCTCCTGGGCTCAGCGAGCTCCTGCATCCCACAGTGACTCTGAGGCCCCCCAAGGCCTGGCCACGACTGAGGTGACATCTGAATAGCCCACTGGCTGGCTGTACTTAGTGTTAGCAAGTGTCCTTTCTCTGTCCTTGACCTCAGCCCCACGAGTGAATTAACTGAAAGTGTTACAATGAGGAGATGCACTGGTCTCTGGGAGTGGCAGTGAGATGGGCACCTGGGGACAGGTGCCACATTACAACTGGGTAGGTCTCGAGGCCTCGAGTGAGGGGTGTCTGGTGGTGGGAGGAAAGGAGACCAATCTAAAGACATCTGAATGCCCAGCATAGGGACTGGCCAGGTATGGGCTGCATCTAGTTGTGTGGCCGTTGCAGAGACCATGTCACAGTGTCACATGTTGGTGGAAAAAGCAGGTCACTGGGATGAGACTGGCATGCAACATTCTGTAAAGGAAGAGCCGTCCCAGATGGACCCTCCCTGGAGAGCCTGGCAGAAGGTATGAGCTAGGTTTGTATGTGGGCATGTGGGTCCCCAGGGGTTTGCTAGCTCAGTGGTCCTAGGTTGCCATGTTTTCTGCACTGACTCTTACAGCCGCTGTGACTGTGAGGGGCAAGGGTCCTGGACCCTCTTCTGCTGACTTGGCAGCAGCGGGAAGCAGGTGCATGCAGCATCTGGACCTTGTGGGGAGCAGTGGGTGCACCTGGGGCTCCAGCAGCCCTTTGCCTGCAGAAGGCCCATGGGGAGCCTGGGGCTTTGTGCTCCTTTCCCAGAAGGGAGCCTGCACCGTGGAGCAACTGGGCTGAGAGGGCAGTTTGCTGAGACACCTGCAGGTGCCCCTGAGGGGACGCTGGCCCACTGTCACAGTCACACTGCCTTAGCTCCCTGAGTCTCTGCTGCTTTCATTCCATCTCCTCTTGTCCTAGATTTGGCTTCTTCACTAAAAAGGAGAAATACGGTCATGGCCAGATTGATGGAGCGGTTTTTAAATACAGTTCAGAGAATAGGTTTAAAGTATTTCTTTATTGAAGTTGTCAGGTACTGCGCTGTTCAGATGGCCCGGTCTCACCAGATTATAGTTGTGTCTTTACTGTAATCGTGAGCCAGTTTTTGGTGTCCCTCAGGTTCTTTTTGGCTCATCTGACTAGAAGTTACTGATAGAGGGCCTTACCTCCCACATGTGTGGGAGAGGGCAGGCATCCTGGGAGGGGGAAGGGTGCACGGGAGGGGAGGGGACTTGTGAGAAAGGGGAGGGGTCTTGTGGGAGGGGAGGGGTGGCAGGAGGCAGAGGTGCTGGCCTTGACCAAGGTGCTAGAAGCCCTGTGGACATGGGTGTGGAACGGCAGGGGTGGTGGGAGAGGCCCCCGGTGGTCCCACCCAGGATGGTGGAGGGGCAGTGGGAGCACAGCCCTGGGGACTAAGCAGACTGTGAGGGAAGGGATGGGGCGTCATTGTTGAAGTTAAGTAAAGCTTAACTAATGGCTTTAAACTTTTAAGTTACTCTCTCCAGCAATGCTCACGAGGTAAGCCTGAGTGTGGAGAAAGAGATGTGAACAGTATCTTCATTGGGATCCAGGACTGGTTCGCAGAGCTTCTTTCTAGGCCCTGGGGCTCCAGGCTAGCTTGATTTTCTCCTAAATATTTTTGTGTATTTTCCAAATTTTCGACAATAACATACATTATTTTTACAATCAATCAGAAAAAAGTAGTCCTAAAAACTCCAAACCGATAATAAGTCACTTTGGAGAGAGAGGGTTGGGGATAGCGGTTTAGCAACCGCTATTGTTCCTTCTGGTAGAATTTGGAAGTCAGTGCCTCTCAGCACTGGGCTCCTAGCAGGTGGTTCAGGCTCATCTGTTCTCTCTCACCTCCTCACCTCTCAGCACTGGGCTCCTAGCAGG